>NC_060192.1:28705309-28777809 GCF_021184085.1 Oncorhynchus gorbuscha
CCAATAATCATCCATATGTAAGTGTTGTTTGGATAGAGGCCCAGGTAAAGGTAGGTGAATGACTGATAGTGGTGTTTGGATAGAGGTCCAGGTAAAGGTAGGTGAATGACTGATAGTGTTGTTTGGATAGAGGCCCAGGTAAAGGTAGGTGAATGACTGGTAGTGTTGTTTGGATAGAGGCCCAGGTAAAGGTAGGTGAATGACTGGTAGTGTTGTTTGGATAGAGGTCCAGGTGAAGGTAGGTGAATGACTGATAGTGTTGTTTGGATAGAGGCCCAGGTAAAGGTAGGTGAATGACTGGTAGTGTTGTTTGGATAGAGGTCCAGGTAAAGGTAGGTGAATGACTGGTAGTGTTGTTTGGATAGAGGCCCAGGTAAAGGTAGGTGAATGACTGGTAGTGTTGTTTGGATAGAGGCCCAGGTAAAGGTAGGTGAATGACTGGTAGTGTTGTTTGGATAGAGGCCCAGGTAAAGGTAGGTGAATGACTGGTAGTGTTGTTTGGATAGAGGCCCAGGTAAAGGTAGGTGAATGACTGGTAGTGTTGTTTGGATAGAGGCCCAGGTAAAGGTAGGTGAATGACTGGTAGTGGTGTTTGGATAGAGGCCCAGGTAAAGGTAGGTGAATGACTGGTAGTGGTGTTTGGGACAGAGACTAGGGTCTCCATAGAGGAAGACCAGAGCCTTTTATGGCTGTGGAGCAGAGCTGTCTTGGTCATGATGACCTGCTCACAGATGAGAACAATATGTGCAGTCACACCAGATCTACAAACATGGTCGCAGAGGTAATTAGGATGATTGAAAGGAGTTTTTCACAGTATACAAATGTTATTCTCTGGTCTAAAAAATATTCCAATGCCCCAGGGCAGGGATTTGGGACACTGCTCTGTGTAGGGTGCAGTCTTTTGGATGGGACGTTAAACGGGTGTCCTGACTCTCTGAGGTCATTAAAGATCCCATGGCACTTATTGTAAGAGTAGGGGTGTTAACCCCGGTGTCCTGGCTAAATTCCCAATCTGACCCTCAAACCATCATGGCCACCTAATCATCCCCAGCTTCCAATTGGCTCATTCATCCCCATCCTCTCCCCTGTAACTATTCCCCAGGTAGTTGCTGTAAGTGAGAATGTGTTCTCAGTCAACTTACCTGGTAAAATAACAGTAAAATAAAAATAAAAAAGAAATATGCAAGTGTGCTGACTTAATCCACAGAGTATTTGAGTTCAGCTATGCTTATCTGATGTATGTGTTAGTGGATTCCTCTGCGGTTGGAGGTTTGACAAAGGACCGTTTGTTGAGCCAAGGAATAAACCAATAAGTTAGGAGCTCCTATTCAGTCCAGACTGAAGAGAGGTAATAACCATTGTGACTGGGGTCAGCAACAGTGTATTGTATGCCATTAAGCTACATTACATCTCCACCCTGTCGTCCCCGCAGCGTGTCTGCCTCTGGTGTCACCACGCGTACATTCCCACCTCTCTAGGGGGACGTGACATCAAAATATATCACCCCTGCCCTCTGGCCTGTACATCTGTGCATAACGTCTCTGTCAGTAATAATATTTGGGTTGGCACTGGGAGACCTGGCAGTAACACATGGATAAGAGTTTATTCAATTAGTAAAAGGACAGATTGGTGCTGCTCATCTCAAATGAAAGAGGGTGGGGAGAAATAGTGGGAAAGGAAGAACGAGAGGTGACTGGGAGTAAAACAGAATGGATGAGAGGGAGAGAGAAATTGAGGAAGAAAAGGTATAAGGAGAGGGAACAGTTGATCTATTAAGCACATTCATCGGAAATAAAAAATGTACTAAGAGCATTGCTTCCTACTCTCCATCTCCCCTGCCTCCTCCACTTCTCTCCTCCTCCTCTCTTCCTCTCCCTCCAGGCTCTTACTTTTTTTATCACGGCCCAAGGGAATGGATAGGGGGGAAGGCCGACGGCTGGTGACAGTGTGTGTGTATTGGTGGTGGTGGTGGTGGTGGGGGTGGGGTGGGGGGTGGGGGTTCAAAAGTAATTACTCTCCTGTGAAGATGGAGACACACAAAAAACATTTATCCATTTTTGTTTTTCTCAGAACATCCCATGGTGTCATTCTCTTTCTCTCTACCTTTCTGTGTCGCTTCACATTCCACACCTATTTGCCCCTTCCTGTTTCATCTCTTTACTCAGTTTTCCGCCTCCATGTTTGAACCTGACTGTATTATTTTTGATTTGACATTCCCCATAGCGGTGACATTTCTGTTCTTTATTCATGGTTGCCAGTGTTGTTGTTTTATAGTGATGTGGTTTGCGGAGAGAGATGAAAGCCGGGAGATAAGTCGGGAACACAAAATGCGTCTCTGATGGATGGTGTCATGTTTTAATAGCTTGCCTCTGCTCTCAACTCTCACGCTGCCTGGGTGCCCATGGCACACAATACTAGCCTGTGTCAGAGGCAAAGCCAGGGACAAAGTGTGTGTGTGAGTTTGTTTGTGTCTCGGTGTGTGTATGCTATGTGGAGACCTTTGTCTGTAGGTGTAAGAGTGTGAGAGAGAAAATGAGTGAAAGATGAAGAGCTGTGGGGGTTGGAGAGGAGGGGAGGGGGTTGGAGGAGAGAGTAGGGGGTTGGAGGTGAGGGGAGGGGGTCGGAGGAGAGAGGAGGGGGGTTGGAGAGGAGAGGAGGGGAGGGGGTTGAAGAGGAGGGGGTTGGAGGAGAGACGAGGGTGTTGGAGGAGAGAGGGGTGTTGGAGGAGAGAGGGGGGTTGGAGGAGAGGGAGGGGGTTGGAAAGGAGGGGAGGGGGTTGGAGGAGAGGGTAGGGGGTTAGGGAGGAGTGGGGGGTGGAGGAGAGCGGAGAGGGTTGGAGGAGAAACAGTTTGGGGAGGTGTGTGTGTGTGTGTGTGTGTGTGTGTGTGTGTGTGTGTGTGTGTGTGTGTGTGTGTGTGTGTGTGTGTGTGTGTGTGTGTGTGTGTGTGTGTGTGTGTGTGTGTGTGTGTGTGTGTGTGTGTGTGTGTGTGACATAGACAGAGACATGATAGAGGAAGTGGGGAGAGATGGAGGGTCTGAGGAGGGAGAGTACATGGAGCAGTCAAGCTATCTCTTGTTTACTGAATGAACTGGCATTGGATCGTCATGCTCACAATGAAGTTGCGAGGGGAGATAGAGGGAGCTGGAGAGCGAGACGAGGGTGTTTACAGATTAAAAGTGGTATTAATTCTGGCCCCTAATCTGCCCGCCTCTGTAATTGAGGTCGCACTCCAGGGGAGGCTTGGTTTGGAGGGAGACAGGCTCTCTGATTCACTGAGCTCAGGTGAGAGCAAACAGCCACACATGAATGAAGGAGATGAAGATGACATCCTCCCCAGACATCAAATCAAATCTTATTGGTCACATACACATGGTTAGCAGATGTTAAAGCGAGTGTAGCGAAATGCTTGTGCTTCAAGTTCCGACAGTGCAGCATTATCTAACAAGTTATCGAACAATTCCACAACTACCTTATACACACAAATCTTAGTGAAGGGATGGAATAAGAATATATACATACGCAGTGCATCGCAGTGCCACTATAGATCCTGGTTCGAGTCCAGGCTCTGTTGCGACCGGGAGACCCATGGAACGGTGCACAATTGGCCCAGCGTCGTCCGGGTTAGGGGAGGTTTTGGCAGGCAGGGATGTTATTGTGCACCAACAACTCCTGTGGCAGGCTGGGTGCAATGCATGCTGATACAGTTGCCAGGTGTATGGTGTTTCCTCTGACACATTGGTGTGGCTGGCTTCCGGTTTAAGCCAGCAGTGTGGCTTGGCTGGGTTGTGTTTTGGAGGATGCACAGCTCTCAACCTTCACCTCTCCTGAGTCTGTTTGGGAGTTGCAGTGATGGGACAAGACTGTAACAACCAATTGGATACCATGAAATTGGGGTAAAAAATAAAATATTAACATGTGGATGAGCAATGACTGAGTGGCATAGGCAAGATGCAATAGATGGTATAAAATACATTATATACATATGGTATGAGTAATGCAAGATATGTAAACATTATTAAAGTGACTAGTGATCCATTTATTAAAGTGGTCAATTATTTCAAGTCTGTATGTAGGCAGCAGCCTCTTGGTGTTAGTAATGGCTGTTTAACAGTCTGATGGGCTTGAGATAGATGCTATTTTTCAGTCTCTCGGTCCCAACTTTGATGCACCTGTACTGACCTCACCTTCTGGATGGTAGCGGGGTAAACAGGCAGTGGCTCGGGTGGTTGTTGTCCTTGATTATCTTTTTGGCCTTCCTGTGACATTGGGTGCTTTAGGTGTCCTGGAGGGCAGGTATTTTGTCCCCGGTGATGCGTTGTGCAGACCGTACCACCCTCTGGAGAGTCCTGCGGTTGTGGGCGGTGCAGTTTCCGTACCAGGCGGTGAGGGTTTTAGGTGACAAAGAAGGTGTTTAGTTTGTCTGGAAGCAAGAGGTCGGTGTCTGTGACGTGGCTGGTTTTCTTTTTGTAGTCCGTGATTGTCTGTAGACCCTGCCACATATGTCTCGTGTCTGAGCCGTTGAATTGCAACTCCATTTTGTCCATATACTGACATGTTGCTTGTTTGATTGCCTTGTGGAGGGAATAACTACAATGTTTGTATTTGCCCATATTCCTAGTCACCTTCCATGGTTAAATGCAGTGGCTCACACTTTCAGTTTTGCACGAAAACAGCCATCGATCCAAGGTTTCTGGTTAGGGTAGGTTTTAATAGTCACAGTGGGTACAACATCTCCTATGCACTTACTTACAAACTCACTCACTGAATCAGCGTATAAATCAATATTATTCTCTGAGGCTACCTGGAACATATCCCAGTACGTGGGACTTGAAGCGTTGATTCCGATTGGTCAGACCAGTGTTGAATAGGCCTTGTCATGGGTACATCCTGTACCCATGACCCATACCCATACTGAAGGCCTTGTATGCATCATGGAAGTTAGAGTAGCAGTGATCCAGTGTTTTGCCAGCGCGAGTGCTACAATCAATATGCTGATAGAATTTAGGTAGCATGGTTCTCAAATTTGCTTTGTTAAAATCCCCAGCTACAATAAATGCAGCCTCAAGATATATGGTTTCCAGTTTGCATAGAGTCCAGTGAAGTTCCTTGAGGGCCGTCGTGGTATTGGCTTGAGGGGGCTTATACACGGCTGTGACAATAACCAACGAGAATTCTCTTGGGAGATAATACAGTCGACATTTGATTGTGAGGAAATCTAGGTCAGGGGAACAAAAGTCCTTGAGTTCCTGTATGTTGTTACAATTACACCATGAGTCGTTAATCATGAAACACACATCTGACCTTCTTCTTCCCGGAGAGATGAAGAAGTGGCTTTTACGACTCAGATCCCGAGAGCCATGTTTCCATGAAACAGAGTATGTTACAATATCTCTCTGGAAAGCAACCCTCGTCCTAATTTAGTCTACCTTGTAACCTAGAGACTGGACATTCGCGAGTAATATACTCGGAAGCAGTGGGTGGTGTGTGCGCCTCCGAAGTCTGACCAGAAGGCTGCTCCGTCTCCCTCTTCTGCAGCAACGTTGTTTTGGGTCAGCCTCTGGAATCAGTTCAAATGCCATGGGTGGTTCGGACAAAGGATCCTCTTCAGAAAAGTCAAATTCCTGGTCGTAGTGCTGGTAAGTTGATGTCTGGGCTAACAATGTAAGAAAGAATACATAAAAAATATAAAAAATACTGCAAAGTTTCCTAAGGACTAGAAGTGAGGTGACCCTCTCTGTCAGTGTCATCTCTTCTTCAGGTTAAGTGCCTTGTTCAAGGGCACATCGACATACAACGCAGGATGTATTTACCGGCAAACTGGAAGGAAACTGAGTACTGCAATCCACAGTTACTCAGATCTACACTTTTGTTCCCTGGTCACATCACCACAGGCCAGCCCCACACACTGACTCATTATTACCCTACTTCCTCCCCTATTTCCTCCCATACCATCTATCCAACTTCTCTGCAGTAGGCCTGGCTCCGCCTCCCCCTCCAGAACTTCTTCCATCTCCAGTCACACTCCTCTTCGACCATTTTCCAGAGATCAATATTTTAATAATTGGAGAGATGATGACCTCATCATAATCAATAAGAGCTGCGTGTGGCAGGGTGGAGGCAGAATGAGAGAAATCATTCTGGATGACAGCGGAGCTGAACGACTCTGACACCTAATTCATTACGCTAATGAATAACCCATCGGCCCTGTCCCTGCCCCAAACGAGCAGAGAGCACAGCTCACACACCCATCCTCACACCGGACCACTTCTGGGGGGGGGGGGGGGGAGTACTGCTGAGGCCAGGCAGGTACTCTCACTGGACTGGTGCCCTGGCCAACTAGGTAAGGAGACTTTGTACAAGGAAGGGAGACTCTAAGTCAGGGGTATAATAATTGGTGCATTGAGGTGGTTGGAACCTCTCCAGTGTGCTGATGATAAAGAATGATTCAGTTAAGATTGACTTTGAGTGTCTCTGTGTAAACATTTCCACGACAATACCAGTTATGTCTAAGAAGGTTGAAACCATGGACTTCCTGACTGACCATACTGCCATGGCTATAAACTGAACAAATAATATATATGTGAGCTTCCCTGGTGGTGCAGATGATAAAAGACCTGGCTTGGGAACCAAACATCATAGGTTCAAACCCCATGTGCTCATTGTCAACATATAAAGTGTAAAAAAATGTGTTTGTATGATGTGTTGCAGCAACCTAACAAATTCTCTCTCACACACACACACACAAGGAGAATTGCACAAAATGTTGACATGCAGTTTTACAAAAAAAGTTGAAAATGAATAAAGTGGAAATGTTATGCCTGCATCATTCAGGAGTTATAGGAAGAGAGAACAAGAGAGACAGAGCAGGAGAGGAAGTGGCGAGAGAGTGAAAGATTTATCTTGCCAGCTTATAATGCATAATGATTCTACTATTGTTTACTCTCTCCGTAGAGAGAGTTTCCGTTTTCTCCGTTTAAACTCTCTCCGCAGCTGGCCAATGCAGCCAGTCACAAGCCTTCTGGAGAA
Organism: Oncorhynchus gorbuscha; assembly: GCF_021184085.1. Taxonomy (NCBI): domain Eukaryota; kingdom Metazoa; phylum Chordata; class Actinopteri; order Salmoniformes; family Salmonidae; genus Oncorhynchus; species Oncorhynchus gorbuscha. Next base: position 28,712,337 of record NC_060192.1, read on the forward strand.
GGCTTTGGGACAGGGGGTTTGGAGAACAGGCTGGGGTGAGTTTGTTATCAGACCTCCAAGTGAGTGTTTTATGTTGCACCAAACGGAGAGGGGAAGAGAAAGAGAAAAAAAAGAAAGAGAGAGAAAATTGCAGACAAATAGAGAGAGTGTTAGGTCAGGAGGAGAGACGGGAAAATATGTACAAATAATAGAGGGGGACTGACGGGACCTTCCCATGTTAGAGAGCAGACTGACTGGACCTTCCCAGGGTAGAGAGCAGACTGACGGGACCTTCCCATGGTAGAGAGCAGACTGACTGGACCTTCCCAGGGTAGAGAGCAGACTGACTGGACCTTCCCAGGGTAGAGAGCAGACTGACTGGACCTTCCCATGGTAGAGAGCAGACTGACTGGACCTTCCCATGGTAGAGAGCAGACTGACGGGACCTTCCCATGGTAGTGAGCAGACTGACTGGACCTTCCCAGGGTAGAGAGCAGACTGACTGGACCTTCCCATGGTAGAGAGCAGACTGACGGGACCTTCCCATGGTAGAGAGCAGACTGACGGGACCTTCCCATGGTAGAGAGCAGACTGACTGGACCATCCCAGGGTAGAGAGCAGATTGACGGGACCTTCCCATGGTAGAGAGCAGACTGACGGGACCTTCCCAGGGCAGAGAGCAGACTGACGGGACCTTCCCAGGGTAGAGAGCAGACTGACGGGACCATCCCAGGGTAGAGAACAGACTGACGGGACCATCCCAGGGTAGAGAACAGACTGACGGGACGCTCTCAGGGCAGAGAGCAGACTGACATGAAAAGCAAAATGAGAATAAGCAAAACGAGGGCAAGTAGGCGAGCGAAAGATGAGGAAATAAGGGACTGAAATGATAGAGATAATCAGGGAGGGATGGAGAGAGGAAAAAAGATGGGTTGGATGGAAAAGAGGGAAAGTGGAAAAAGTGAGTTAAAAAAGAGTACCTGGCAGACGCTCACTTTTATCCAGTCAGAGAGATGAATGAGCAAGATGGGCAAGATGAGAGGGGCATGGATGAATGGAGAGAGAGAAAAATAGTTAGAGAGAGAGACTGAAGGAGAGAGAGAGAAAGACAATAGAGAGAGGAGAGCCAATGAGCAAGCCCTCGGCAATGAGAACAATACAGTGGGATAATGAAGAGGTTCCACCCTGTCACACTCGACATTAGTCCAGCGTCAGCCTGACCCCAAAGTGTCAACAAGTTAATTGGCTGGATATCACCGCTCTGGTTGTCACTGCACGCCGCGAAAGACTCCCTGATCACTTCCCTGGCTGCTGTGAATAAAAAAACACTGATACAGGTAATAAATAACACAGAGAGGCGGACAGCATCAGTGCGCACGGCGAGGGGGTGAGCAAGATCAAATCAAATCCAATTTTACTGGTCACATACACATATTCAGCAGATGTTATTGCTGGTGTAGTGAAATGCTTGTAAAATAACACACACACACACACAAAAAAAATACTGCAAAGTTGCTAAGGAGCTAGAAGCAGAGCTGCCATGTATGTTGGAGCCATCTTCCACACCATCTTCTACTAAGTTTACAATGGCTTCGTGTCAGATTTGTTAGGGAGAGTGCGTGCGTGCGTGTGTGCTTCTGTGATGATGTAAGGAGACATGTCAGACAACGGGAGTGTGTGTGTGTTTGTGAGTGTAGGTGAGATCCAGAGGCAAGAGAGTGGGGATTGGATGATGTCATGCAGGTCAATGAGTCAGTGTTGTGTTGCGATGGCTCAGATATACACAATGCTCCCCTGCTCTTCTCTGTTCAACGTCAGACATACTGTATGCTGACCTGCAAACCCAGGGAGATTAGCTGGGCTTTTCAGATCGCTATGGAATAGTTAGAGGTCAGGGTAGAGGATGGGGAGATTGAACGAAACGACTTCCAGGCACATGATAAATCAAAAACCTTTGATCCTATTCACATTTCTAGATGTCATGTTGCACTGATTTCTGCAAAATGTCAGAGCAGGGATGAATCAACACTAGCTTTCTCTCCCACTCCAGCCCATTGACCCGATCTCCAGGGCCACCAGTCACCAGAGCCCATTCCCCTTCACCTCAACACACACGTCCACATGTACACATCCTGCCAACTGTCATGACGTTGGCCTCTTTGAGTATAGCAACCCCTTCCCCCTCTCCCTGCCTCCCCCTTGCCTCCTTCAACTAGGCTGCTGTGTTCAGAGGTCGTAAATTCCTGAGAAGACCTTATGGACACACAGTTATAGAGAGTAGTTGTTCATGGAGACAAAGGAAATCCTTCCACCTCACAGAACTTGAGGTACGAACAAATTTCATGTTCCGGAGAAAGTGTAAAAGATCGGTGAAGAATCCGGCTACGAACTGGTCCGTTTGGCACAACTTGGGAAGCTCATGGGAGACTGTGTGGCCACATTACCATAACACTGTTTATATAATAGACCCAGATATAAGGTTTACATATAATAGTTGTATAAGATGAATGAGTGTGTATGATACTGTTTACACAATTTTACAATGTGATTTTGGACTGTTTCATGAAGGAAAACTCAAAAAGGGAATTGGATTTGAACTAAATCAGAGGACCGCCCCTGAGCCCAGATAGGGTCAGACATCCTGGGACAGCCCTTTTCTGCCATTCTGAATAAAACCCAACTTTGAGAAATTATCAACAGACCATGTTTTTCTCCATTAGGAGGGGGACAAAGGTTGTAGAATCTTTTAACTATACCACGTGATTAAACTCTTAGACTATCGATACCGACAGAATGAGAACAAGTCTAATTACTAGTCTGCAGCTAGGAATTAGGTATCAAGGATGACAACCGCCAAAAACATCCATTCTATAACGAATGTCACTTTGAACTATCCCCTTTAACCAAGACAGAGAGAGAGAGAGAGAGAGAGAGAGAGAGAGAGAGAGAGAGAGAGAGAGAGAGAGAGAGAGAGAGAGAGAGAGAGAGAGAGAGAGAGAGAGAGAGAGAGAGAGAGAGAGAGAGAGAGAGAGAGAGAGAGAGAGAGAGAGAGAGAGAGAGAGAGAGAGAGAGAGAGAGAGACGGACAATTCTACGAAAGACACAAACTTTTCACCAGCGATCAAGATGACACACTGAGCATAAATATATATATTGATTGCAATTGTTCCCGAATGAGTGAACGTTCATGTGTAAAGGATTAGCATTTTAATTGTTATAATTAACTCTGTAGTGACTTCTTAGTCGACCCCCCCATTTCCCCTTTGTCCAAGCCGCCATGCCGGTTCAGCCCACTAGGGCACATTTTCCTATCATTACATTTACCTTTGTTTGTTTATTTATGCATTTCTGTGAATTACTTAGTTAGTAATAAATAAATTATTTAAGAAAATTGATGTATGGATGACTCATAGTGAAGACTGGGTTCGTGCAGATAACCAACAATTTGGTTTGGAATGAGACTAACGTGAGGTAACGTGAGGTAAAGTAAATCATTAATTAAGACTAATTGATCAGATAAAATATCTGAAAAGTTATTTTAGGAAATTATAACTTTGTAATCGGATATTTTTCCTTGGTGCCCCGATTTCATAGTTAATTAGTTATGTGATTAGTCAGTTGATCGCATAGTAACTAATTACAGAGAATCTTTGCTAAAAACTATCAGTCTTCAGTTAATGATAGTAAAGACATGACACAACCTTTAACTACAACAAGCTGTTCCCTCCACTTATAAGATTTGTCATCTCAAGTCATGATTTGTCATCTCAACACTTGAATTTAACCTGATAATCTAGATGTTTGCATTCTGGTTCCAATCCCAGGGCTCGTTCAATTTAGTGGAGTCATGTTGTTGCAGTACTGATTCAAGCAAGCAGAGAGACTGTTGCTGGGCTCTGTTTCTAGCCTTCTAAGTATGGTCCCTATATCATCGTGCTAAAATGAATGGAGGGGGCTACAGGTTTATTTTTTACAAGCAGCAGCAAGTTCCTATCTACAGCAATTAGGAGGATATGAGGCTGACTGACAGCAATGGATCATATCAGCTGGTCCTGGGGGGGAGGGGGTTGGGACAGATTTGGAGATGGGACAGGGAGGCAGGCAAGTAGCAGCCCAGCACACACTCCAGTGCGCTACAGTTAATGGTCCTAATGCATTGGCCGGCAGATAGCGTTCCAGATTAGCCAGGGGACGGACGGTCCTATCTACACTAATTTAATCAGCCTAGCTTCCCCTGGACACTTTTATTAGCGTACTCTTTTTACTAATTCACTCCACTGAGAGAGAAGGGAGGGATCCTAGGAAAAGACAGGAGAAGGAGGAGACAAGGGAGGGGGGCACAGAGAGAAAATAATACATGCCTGTGCTCATGCTAAAGGATATGTAAGGATGAAAAATGGATCCTTATATTTATTTATTTAATCAAGGACGGACTCTTTCCTGTAGCTTGGGCTGCAAACTAGAGCCACATACTGCAGCCTTTTAACATATTCCACCCTATTAATTTGTCTCGTCAGGAGCATCATGGCTTCATTTGTCAAGTCAGGAGCATCATGGCCTCATTTGTCAAGTCAGGAACATCATGGCCTCATTTGTCAAGGCTGGAGCATCATGGCCTCATTTGTCAAGGCTGGAGCATCATGGCCTCATTTGTCAAGTCAGGAGCATCATGGCCTCATTTGTCAAGTCAGGAACATCATGGCCTCATTTGTCAAGTCAGGAACATCATGGCCTCATTTGTCAAGTCAGGAACATCATGGCCTCATTTGTCAAGTCAGGAGCATCATGGCCTCATTTGTCAAGTCAGGAACATCATGGCCTCATTTGTCAAGGCTGGAGCATCATGGCCTCATTTGTCAAGTCTGGAGCATCATGGCCTCATTTGTCAAGTCAGGAGCATCATGGCTTCATTTGTCACATCAGGAGCATCATGGCCTCATTTGTCAAGTCAGGAGCATCATGGCCTCATTTGTCAAGTCAGGAACATCATGGCCTCATTTGTCAAGTCAGGAACATCATGGCCTCATTTGTCAAGTCAGGAACATCATGGCCTCATTTGTCAAGTCAGGAGCATCATGGCCTCATTTGTCAAGTCAGGAACATCATGGCCTCATTTGTCAAGGCTGGAGCATCATGGCCTCATTTGTCAAGTCTGGAGCATCATGGCCTCATTTGTCAAGTCAGGAGCATCATGGCCTCATTTGTCAAGGCTGGAGCATCATGGCCTCATTTGTCAAGGCTGGAGCATCATGGCCTCATTTGTCAAGTCAGGAACATCATGGCCTCATTTGTCAAGTCAGGAACATCATGGCCTCATTTGTCAAGTCAGGAACATCATGGCCTCATTTGTCAAGTCAGGAGCATCATGGCCTCATTTGTCAAGTCAGGAACATCATGGCCTCATTTGTCAAGTCAGGAACATCATGGCCTCATTTGTCAAGGCTGGAGCATCATGGCCTCATTTGTCAAGTCTGGAGCATCATGGCCTCATTTGTCAAGTCAGGAGCATCATGGCCTCATTTGTCAAGTCTGGAGCATCATGGCCTCATTTGTCAGATCAGGAGCATCATGGCTTCATTTGTCACATCAGGAGCATCATGGCTTCATTTGTCACATCAGGAGCATCATGGCCTCATTTATCACATCAGAAGTTCTCCCAGAATTCTATCACTTACCCATCTTTCCCTCTCATTTACTTTTATCAGCTCTGTTTGAATAGAGCCTTCAGAAGCCTTGTACAGGCACAAACACATCATCTTCAATATCAAACCCACAACGAAAGAGCTTTTGATTAGTATTAATTATTGTGCTATAATCAACTGTTCAATTGTAAAGCTATTGTTTTCATCTTTATTGCATTTCTCTTGACTTGTAATCTCTGCTTTCATCTCAACTGAGCTCTTCTTGCCTCGCTGTCCCATTGACAACAAATACCAGTATCATTGTCTTCTTCAATGTCTGTAGTTATATGACTCGTTTTCATCACTCAGGAAGATTCTTGATGTTTTTGCAATCCGCTCCCATTGTGCTCCTGTCATATACAGTAAGTGTGTCTGTGGCAGTGATGTTGTAGTAAGCTAGAGTAAACGTATTCCTTATCTTTTTGCTTCAACAGAAAAACAGCAAGACTTTGTTCACTTGCATAACAAAACCCCCAAAGCAGGCGAAGTCAGAAGATACTATTCGCAGCCATCTTCTGAAAGCTTTTCACGACTTTGTTTCCCACATTGTCAATTAGATTTCCTACATTACAAAGAACTCTGAAATGTCAACATTAGCACATGCTCTTATAAGATGTGAAATAGCAGTTGATTCACTTGATTGGAGCATAACATTGGAGGGAAATTATATTTCTAAAAGAGGAACAGTTAATTGATACAAGGTTACCATGGGAATATCATATAATCATTGAACTGCTTGCAAAATGTATTGTTGGGAGAGAGCCCTGGCTAAACTCTAGTGAAAGTGATGAATTCCATCCTTATTAGGATAGGGTAATGTGACTTTCTCTGCTAAGCATTCTATAAGCGTCTCAGCTGGATTTGAGTAATTTCAGGTCAGGGTTCATTAAATGAGTAGTAATCCCAAGACATCATTTGCTCAGGAAAACTATTAGTATACATTATGAATGTTTACACAGCCTTCAGTGTCCTAGATTATTCAACAATCGTTGTGATTCGGTAATGCGAAAATTCATTATGTGCCATCTCAAAGCTGTTTAGTTAAACATCCAAAATGATCTTCCAAGAATCTGGGCTCTCTTTTTCTCTTCTCTCTCCCCAATTCAAGGGGCTTTATTGGCATGTGAAATGTATGTTAACATTGCCAAAGCAAGTGAAGTAGATAATATACAAAAGTGAAATAAACAATAAAAATGAACCGTAAACATTACACTCACAGGTCCAAAAGAATAAAGACATTACAAATGTCCTTTTATGTATAGTTGTAGTCAGAGGTTTACAGTGCCTTGCGAAAGTATTCGGCCCCCTTGAACTTTGCGACCTTTTGCCACATTTCAGGCTTCAAACATAAAGATATAAAACTGTATTTTTTTGTGAAGAATCAACAACAAGTGGGACACAATCATGAAGTGGAACGACATTTATTGGATATTTCAAACTTTTTTAACAAATCAAAAACGGAAAAATTGGGCGTGCAAAATTATTCAGCCCCCTTAAGTTAATACTTTGTAGCGCCACCTTTTGCTGTGATTACAGCTGTAAGTCGCTTGGGGTATGTCTCTATCAGTTTTGCACATCGAGAGACTGAATTTTTTCCCATTCCTCCTTGCAAAACAGCTCGAGCTCAGTGAGGTTGGATGGAGAGCATTTGTGAACAGCAGTTTTCAGTTCTTTCCACAGATTCTCGATTGGATTCAGGTCTGGACTTTGACTTGGCCATTCTAACACCTGGATATGTTTATTTTTGAACCATTCCATTATAGATTTTGCTTTATGTTTTGGATCATTGTCTTGTTGGAAGACAAATCTCCGTCCCAGTCTCAGGTCTTTTGCAGACTCCATCCAGTTTTCTTCCAGAATGGTCCTGTATTTGGCTCCATCCATCTTCCCATCAATTTTAACCATCTTCCCGGTCCCTGCTGAAGAAAAGCAGGCCCAAACCATGATGCTGCCACCACCATGTTTGACATTGGGGATGGTGTGTTCAGGGTCTTGCTTTTACGGCAAACATAACAAAACATAATGTTTTGCATTGTTGCCAAATTTTGGTTTCATCTGACCAGAGAACCTTCTTCCACATGTTTGGTGTGTCTCCCAGGTGGCTTGTGGCAAACTTTAAACGACACTTTTTATGGATATCTTTAAGAAATGACTTTCTTCTTGCCACTCTTCCATAAAGGCCAGATTTGTGGAATATACGACTGATTGTTGTCCTATGATCAGTGTTCTCAGTCTTCTCCTTGTATGAGCTGAAAGTTTAGAAGGACGGCCAGTTCTTGGTAGATTTGCAGTGGTCTGATACTCCTTCCATTTTAATATTATCGCTTGCACGGTGCTCCTTGGGATGTTTAAAGCTTGGGAAATCTTTTTGTATCCAAATCCGGCTTTAAACTTCTTCACAACAGTATCTCGGACCTGCCTGGTGTGTTCCTTGTTCTTCATGATGCTCTCTGCACTTTTAACGGACCTCTGAGACTATCACAGTGCAGGAGGTTAGGAAGTGCAGCTCAGTTTCCACCTCATTTTGTGGGCAGTGTGCAGGTCTGTGTCACGCCCTGACCTTAGAGATCCTTTAAATTCTTTATTTGGTAGGTCAGGGAGTGACTAGGGTGGGAATTCTATGTTTATATTTCTTTGTTGGCCCGAGTATGGTTCCCAATCAGAGGCAGCTGTCTATCGTTGTCTCTGGTTGGGGATCATATTTAGGCAGCCCTTTTCCCCACCTTCTGTTGTGGGAACTTGTCTTTGTGTGTTGCATGTGTTGCACTCCTAGCTTTACGTTCGTTGAGTTTATTGTTTTTTGGTGGAACATTTAATAGGAAAGAAAATGTACGCCTACCACGCTGCACCTTGGTCTTCAATTAAAAACGGACATTACAGTCTGCCTTCGGCTGCCTTTGTCAATTGCAAGGCTATGCTCACTGAGTCTGTACATAGTCAAAGCTTTCCTTAATTTTGGGTTAGTCACAGTGGTCAGGTATTCTGCCACTGTGCACTCTCTGTTTAGGGCCAAATAGCGTTCTAGTTTGCTCTGTTTAATTCTTTCCAATGTGTCAAGTAATTATCTTTTTGTTTTCTCATGATTTGGTTGGGTCTAACTGTGTTGCTGTCCTGGGGCTCTATTTGTGTTTGTGAACAGAGCCCCAGGACCAGCTTGCTTAGGGGACTATTCTCCAGGTTCATCTCTCTGTAGTTGATGGCTTTGTTATGGAAGGTTTGGGAATCGCTTCCTTTTAGGTGGTTGTAGGCTCTTTTAGGCTCTTTTCTGGATTTTGATCATTAGTGGGTATCGGCCTAATTCTGCTCTGCATGCATTATTTGGTGTTTCTGCATGCAGAGTCTCAATTTGGTGTTTGTCCCATTTAGTGAATTCTTGGTTGGTGAGCGGACCCCAGACCTCAAAACCATAAAGAGTAATAGGTTCTATAACTGATTCAAGTATTTTTGTGAGAGTGTTGTCAGGAGGGCTATCAGGGTGGCTGACAGGGGGGTGCTCAGAGGGGATGAGATCCCCTGGGTTTTGGGTTCTTCATTTGTCTGTCCCGCTGTGATGTCGACGTTGTCAGGGTCTGGGTTGGACTGTTCTGCTGCGGTATCGAGACTTTTGTCGGGAGCTGAGGTGGGCTGTTATGCTGGCTTCTCTGTAGGGGCGGCCACCTCTCTAGTGGGTTGTTCTCTGTCACACACCATCCCCCTCACTCTCTCCTCCAGCAGTCTGATCCTCTCCTCTAGTGCTCTGTACTTCTCCTGCTTCTGCTTTTTCTCCTGTTGAAGTTGTCTCACCAGTCCAGAGTTCAGATATGTCTCTATCCACCTCCAGCTCTGGGTTTGTACTGACTGGAGTGTGATCACCTGCTGATCCAGCTCAACCTACTTTACCATCCGCTGGGTAACTGTATCCTTCATTTCAATGAGGGAGTAGTACTCTGTGCTGGGAGTTTTACTTTCCACTTGGGGTTGCTCATCTGTGGGGTTATATAATGAAGAGGTCTGGTCTGACCTGCTCGGGGTGGGGGTATCTTTCTCAAGGGAGAGCTTCTCCTGCTGAGCTAATTCTTTGATTAGGTGAATTAGGTGAAGTCTAGCTGAAACTGTTTGGGGTTGCCCTGTACCAATACTGTTCCAGACTTATATTAGCTGACTCAGAGTCCTCGTTGTCTAGTATCCTGAGTTTCCACCTCTCGGTAACACCCCCTAATATAGTGCTTCTACACCTGCATTGCTTGCTGTTTGGGGTTTTAGGCTGGGTTTCTGTACAGCACTTTAAGATATCAGCTGATGTACGAAGGGCTATATAAATACATTTGATTTTAATTGGATATAGCACTGTGCCACGCCAGGGGATCGTCTGTGTGGAAGATGAGGTTGCTGATGTTCCCATTTTTACAATAGTCAGCCAAAAGTGTCTCTTGATTTTCCATAAGGAGCTTAATTTTGTGATCTTTTCTTGCCTTATCATTCTTTACATACACAGGGTACTGTATTTGAAGTACCTCTGAACAGTGGGACGCAGCTTCTAAGGCCTCTCCATTTGGTTGGAGTAGACTGTTCGTCTCTCCTGCCATTGTTGGGCTAAAGGGCTTTGACACCTCTCACTTGACACGTCAGTGCTAATTGAAGCTGTATCAAGCTTGGCAGACTGAATTTCGCATTCAGTCCTTATAAAGTAATGTAATGTATTTTTCTTCTTGGCTTTTGGAAATAAAATATAGCTTCAGACTAAACATTCCTCACTCAGTTCCAGGTTGGATGGTGTTTTCAGGTTTCTGTTGTTTTCCAGAGCATTTGCTGTATATCTTTGGAATAATAATATTTGGTAGTTGTAAACCTTCCAGATGATTCTGTAATTCCGTACAAAAATCAGGTTGTAGGTTTTGAGTTTTGATTTGGAGTGAAGGTTATGTTGTACAGGGTAGCATCCTGTATCTCTCTCAATTCAATTCAAGGGGCTTTATTGGCATGGGAAACATATGTTAACATTTCCAAAGCAAGTGAAGTAGATAATATACAAAAGTTAAATAAACAGTAATCTCTCTCTTTCTCTCTGTCTCTATCGTCGTATCTCTGTCTTGATCTTTCTCTCTCTCTCTCTCTCTCTGTCTCTCTCTCTCTATATATATATATACAGTGCCTTGCGAAAGTATTCGGCCCCCTTGAACTTTGCGACCTTTTGCCACATTTCAGGCCTCAAACATAAAGATATAAAACTGCATATTTTTGTGAAGAATCAACAACAAGTGAGACACAATCATGAAGTGGAACGACATTTATTGGATATTTCAAACTTTTTTAACAAATCAAAAACTGAAAAATTGGGCGTGCAAAATTATTCAGCCCCTTTACTTTCAGTGCAGCAAACTCTCTCCAGAAGTTCAGTGAGGATCTCTGAATGATCCAATGTTGACCTAAATGACTAATGATGATAAATACAATCCACCTGTGTGTAATCAAGTCTCCGTATAAATGCACCTGCACTGTGATAGTCTCAGAGGTCCGTTAAAAGCGCGGAGAGCATCATGAAGAACAAGGAACACACCAGGCAGGTCCGAGATACTGTTGTGAAGAAGTTTAAAGCCGGATTTGGATACAAAAAGATTTCCCAAGGTTTAAACATCCCAAGGAGCACTGTGCAAGCAATAATATTGAAATGGAAGGAGTATCAGACCACTGCAAATCTACCAAGAACTGGCCGTCCTTCTAAACTTTCAGCTCATACAAGGAGAAGACATCAGAGATGCAGCCAAGAGGCCCATGATCACTCTAGAGGAACTGCAGAGATCTACAGCTGAGGTGGGAGACTCTGTCCATAGGACAACAATCAGTCGTATATTGCACAAATCTGGCCTTTATGGAAGAGTGGGAAGAAGAAAGCCATTTCTTAAAGATATCCATAAAAAGTGTCGTTTAAAGTTTGCCACAAGCCACCTGGGAGACACACCAAACATGTGGAAGAAGGTGCTCTGGTCAGATGAAACCAAAATTGAACTTTTTGGCAACAATGCAAAACGTTATGTTTGGCGTAAAAGCAACACCCTGAACACAACATCCCCACTGTCAAACATTGTGGTGGCAGCATCATGGTTTGGGCCTGCTTTTCTTCAGCAGGGACCGGGAAGATGGTTAAAATTGATGGGAAGATGGATGGAGCCAAATACAGGACCATTCTGGAATAAAACCGGATGGAGTCTGCAAAAGACCTGAGACTGGGACGGAGATTTGTCTTCCAACAAGACAATGATCCAAAACATAAAGCAAAATCTACAATGGAATGGTTCAAAAATAAACATATCCAGGTGTTAGAATGGCCAAGTTAAAGTCCAGACCTGAATCCAATTGAGAATCTGTGGAAAGAACTGAAAACTGCTGTTCACAAATGCTCTCCATCCAACCTCACTGAGCTCGAGCTGTTTTGCAAGGAGGAATGGGAAAAAAATGTCAGTCTCTCGATGTGCAAAACTGATAGAGACATACCCCAAGCGACTTACAGCTGTAATCGCAGCAAAAGGTGGCGCTACAAAGTATTAACTTAAGGGGGCTGAATAATTTTGCACGCCCAATTTTTCCGTTTTTGATTTGTTAAAAAAGTTTGAAATATCCAATAAATGTCGTTCCACTTCATGATTGTGTCCCACTTGTTGTTGATTCTTCACAAAAAAATACAGTTTTATATCTTTATGTTTGAAGCCTGAAATGTGGCAAAAGGTTGCAAAGTTCAAGTGGGCCGAATACTTTCGCAAGGCACTGTATATTGTTACTGTATATTGTTACGGGTGTGTACACAGATTGGCCCGTTCCAAGGTCAATGATTTCGCTAATTTCTATCGGGTTTCATTCAGTAATTTCGGAGAGCTGCCCCTGTAGGCAAAGTCAGGTGCAGGAGAGCAGAGTGTAGTTAACAGGTGCACTTTTTATGTGTATGTGTATATATATATCTATATGTATATATGGCCGATGTGAAATGGCTAGCTTGTTAGCGGTGGTGCGCGCTAATAGCGTTTCGATCGGTGACTTCACTCGCTCTGAAGTAGTGGGCTGTTGCTTTTGTGGCACGATGGGTAACGATGCTTCATGAATGACTGTGGTTGATGTGTGCAGAGGGTCCCTGGTTCGAGCCCAGGTTGGCGTGAGGAGAGGGACGGAAGCTATACTGTTACATACTGTATATATATTGTCAGTCAGTACATATATATATATATATATATATATATATATATATCTCTGTGTCTGTTTACCTCTCGATATTTGTTCATGCTGACATAGGGATTATGGAGGAGGGGATAGAGCCAAAGAGAGGCTGGGCAGGGGACAGAAGGATGACTACTCTCCCACCCTTCTCCTCACCCTGCTCTGCTCTTCACTCTATTTACAAGGTCTAAGATCATGGACATGACGGGTTGGGTTCCACGTGCTGGACCGTTCACTCATCGATGATTTCCTCCGTTGCCGTTCCTCCTCGGGGGAGTGCCCTGGTGAGTGGGGGGTACTGTCATGTTTGTCATTTATTATCATGTCTTGTCCTTTCCCATGCTGATTTGGTTCTTTCCCTCCTTCTATCCCTCTCTCCCCTCCCCTCTCACTCTCTCGCTCTCTCTTCTCTCTATCGTTCCCCTGCTCCCCAGCTGTTCCTATTCCCCAATCATCATTTAGTCTTCCCACACCTGTTCCCCGATCCTTTCCCTGATTAGAGTCCCTATTTATTCCTTTTGATCCGCCTGTCCCGTCGGTTCCTTGTAGTATTCACCATGCTGTGATTGCGTTTCTGTCCTGTCGTGTTTTTGCTGTGATTGTGTATCGCCCTGTCCTGTCGTGTTTTTTTGCCTTCATCAGATCATTCTCTACTCTATTATCTCTATCTCTATTATCTCTCTCTTTCTCATTCTCTATTATGTCTCTCTCATTCTCTCTCTCTCTCTCTGTCCGGCTGCTCCCTGGCCTTGGGGCTCCTCAGTACACCTGATTGGTTACATCTGTTTGGGAATTAAGTTCAAGTGGACTGTCATGCTGCTAGACTCACACTGTCATACACACACGACCCAGTGAGTTACATACAATATGAAATGACCAAAGACTTGGTTTAATTAAATCTGAGGGGAAAGGTTGGTTCTTTCACATAAAAATTGGGATGAGCTGACTGATTTAATGTAATGTATAACAAGGATTTATTCCTTGATTCCTTATTTTAACCACCAGACAACCTCTAAGCTACATGGCCATCTGTGAGCAACCTATCAAAACCCACAGTCCTCAACAAGGGACCAAAACAAGGGATTGTATCACATTACAGGAAATAATAACCTTGGGGTAAAACAGGGTGTTGACTGAGCTATTCCATATGTGAGATGCATTTACTGGAACAGTTCATGTATTTTATCAGTGAGATACTCCATTGATACCGAACCCCCATCATATTTTTAATTTTAGGTTTACCATTGGATGTTTTTCCCTGTTAAAACTCAATCACACTTCTCCTGCAACGACACCCCATCCAACCAACCCCCCACTTGTCCCAGGGGGCACATGAATCACATGCCCTAAATACGGCCCCCTTCCCTCCATGCCGCCCTCTCTGGATGCCTCCATGCCTAGACATTAAACATCTGTCTCAGTCGTTATGCCCAGCCTGACACCTCTCTGGAATGTCGACTACCTCTCACCAAGTGGGTGTGTGTCATGATTTACATTTGCGTGTATACTCTTCAAAATAAAATGTCTACAACCACACAATGGAACAGAGACAAGTGTTGTGTTTGGAAACAATAGTTCGGTCGGTCGGGAGATCTGTCAGTCAGTCGGTCAGTCAGTGTGCAGGCCAGGCTCGGGCTCTGTCTCTGTGGGGCAGCCAGGGGCTCAGGTGGTGGCTGCCCTAATGAGGCCAAGCTTTTGGCTGCTATCCTCAGTCCAACGTGACGACATCATCACAGCCTCATTACAGGGTCCTGCAACACGGCCTCTCAGGTCTGGCTGAGACGGACTGTGCTGATACAGTAGGATCTCACACACTCATACACAAACACATTGACAATGCTCAGAGACGTGGTGGCATAGAATATACGGTATACTTTGTGCCCTCTCCCCCCACACTGCCAGAAGAGAAGAGTGGAGGATACAGAGCTGCATTAGATGAGGACGGGAAGAGAAATTGGATCTGAAATGAAAGAGAATTGGGAGGTGTAATAAAGGCGAGTACAACTGGGAGATACTGTGAGAAAGGTGGAGGTGGCAGGGGAGGTTACCTCTGTGTACACAGCTTTAGGACCCATGGTGCAGGGCTCTGTGGAGCACATCAGAGAGCAGGGCACATCAGTGGCACACTGTCCCTTTTAATTACGCAGCAATCTGTCTCAGCAACTCCTTCACGCAGTTCACTGCTCTACCTGCAGGGCACAAGTGTGTGTGTGTTTGTGTGAGATAGAAGGATAAATAGAGAGAGAAAGAGAGGGGAGGAAGGGAAGGGAAGGAGGAAGCGGAAGGGAGGAGGAGGATAGGAAGGAAGGAAGAGATGGGGCATATAACCTGTCTTATTGTGCCTCTTTCAACCTGCTCAGTGAGCCATGTGGTTGCATTTGTAAACTCTCTGGCAATACTTGATTACATTGTCAGTCTATTAAAATGGCTTTTGAACTGGAGGGGAGGGGAGGGGAGGGGAGGGGAGGGGAGGAGAGAGAGAGAGAGAGAGAGAGAGAGAGAGAGAGAGAGAGAGAGAGAGAGAGAGAGAGAGAGAGAGAGAAACAGGTGAAAAAACTCGAAACAGAGAAAAAGGGTGTGCTCTGCTCTCTGCTTTTTTTTATATGTCTATAGAGAGATAGCCAATGGCCAATACAAATGTGTCTATCGATAGATAGCCAGTAGCCAATACAAATGTGTCTATCGAGAGATAGCCAGTAGCCAATACAAATGTGTCTATCGAGAGATAGCCAGTAGCCAATACAAATGTGTCTATCGAGAGATAGCCAGTAGCCAATACAAATGTGTCTATCAAGAGATAGCCAGTAGCCAATACAAATGTGTCTATCGAGAGATAGCCAGTAGCCAATACAAATGTGTCTATCGAGAGATAGCCAGTAGCCAATACAAATGTGTCTATCGAGAGATAGCCAGTAGCCAATACAAATGTGTCTATAGCAGTGGCAATTTTAGCATGGAAATCTTGGGGGGCCAAAAAAGTGGGACACATGGCAGCAAAGCCACAACATAACACTAAACAATACATTAATAGCACAATAACGGTGACAAAATGTGCCCACAAACTGTTCTACATAAAGCTGTCCCAACAGCAGTCCCAACACCTTACCACTGCTACACCTGGCTTTCAGCGGAGCCTTGTCTGGAAGTGAAACAGTTAATTCAGCCTCATTTAGGCATTTAAAAAAACATGATATGGCTGACTTCCTTAAACAAATGTGGTTTCTACTGACAATTGAGATGTACAAATTATGGCATAAGGGGACGACAAGCGGATAAGAGGCAATCCGTCATTTCAATTAAGACATTAATGCGACGACGGACGTAGTCAGTATAACTATTTGTTCAGCACTTTTGAAATGTACAGCAACAGAATTCAGAACATGGGTTGTTCTTACAGTGTGCTGCTATCAGTAGCACTGTCAAAGCTGTACAAAAAAGTTTGCAAATAAGCACACACTGGCCACGAACGATGTGTTTATGATTAGTCCAAATGATTAGGGTGAGGCACATGAGCTACTAATATCTTACTACACAACACACACTTAGTATTACTTTCTGAGCTACAGTATACACATCTCCCTGGCATATTACATCATTTATGAGGCAGCATAAGACATTTTTGGACTCACTTTGTTGTGATGTGCTTGAACAGGAAGGTGGTGCGGCGGTCCTTTGTCATCAAAGAGAAAGATGCCGGACTTACAATTCCGAGTTGAATGACCGTTCAAAAGGTATTTTCCCAGTTTGAGCTGTTTATTCCCGGCTTCCCAGCTGCAACGCTTGCAGTTCGCCACTGTCACCAATTCCTTACAAACTACTCATTGTTGAAATTGCGATCTCCAAATTGTTGTGTAATGTTTATGTCCAACGGCCAATGAGCACCGATATGTTTTATCTATATTTTCTCTTCATTATTTATCTTCATATGACAAGGATTTTTAAAATGTTTACCTTTATTTAACTTGGCAAGTCAGTTAAGAACAAATTCTTATTTTCAATGACAGCCTAGGAACAGTGGGTTAACTGCCTTGTTCAGGGGCAGAATGACTGATTTTTACCATGTCAGCTCAGGGATTCGATTTTGCAATCTTTCGGTTACTAGTCCAACACGGTAACCACTAGGCTACCTGCCGCCCCGATTAAAAATGATTTGCCAGCAGACTTAATTCATGATGATGACTGCTAGCTAAGATTGTGAAAGTAAGTTGACATGATCAGTCCAATCAAAGCTACAGAACATATAAGTGATTTGATGTCATTTCTGTGGCCAATGACCTTGAGCCTTCTTGGAAGGGCACTTCTAATGTGGCAGCACCCAAAGGGCTCACATTCTTGATGTCTACCCTTACTAAAGGCGGGTGACATAGTGTCCCCATGAGTGACAGAATACTGAGCCAATCACGGTGCAATGCTGAGCCAATCACGGTGCAATGCTCCTATTTTCTGCTGGCCTGTCCCACCACCACAGAAAGCACTGAGCTAAGCTGGAACACCTGTATTTTGGAGCTGCCTGTTTGTATGCGGCTTTATTAACTCAATTATATATTCCTTTTTTTGACATTGTTTGCAAACTGATATATAACACGTATTAATGCCAAAATAACATGCAAAACAGGGAAGCCCCCCCCCAAAAAATACATAAACATATATTTTTCAAAAAGCCCCACCTGCCCTGAATGACGGGTCACCACTGGTCTGTGGAGAGATAGGCAATACAAATTCTCACAAAAAGATAGCCAATAGCCACTACAAATGTGTCTGTAGAGATAACCAATAGCCAATAAAAAGGGTTGCATGCACATGCAGCACAACATATTTAATAATTAGTAGGTCTAGCAAACATGTCAGTCACTCCTTCTTTCTTTCTTTCTTTCTTTCTTTCTTTCTTTCTTTCTTTCTTTCTTTCTTTCTTTCTTTCTTTCTTTCTTTCTTTCTTTCTTTCTTTCTTTCTTTCTTTCTTTCTTTCTTTCTTTCTTTCTTTCTGTACAAGGGTAGAGTAGTATGGTCCCAGCTGTTGTCTGTCCTCCCCAGCTCTCCCAGAGGAGGCTCCCAGGTAGAACCATGCCGCTGCCACATGCCCCAACCCCAGGATCTGTGCTCCACATAGCAAACTACAGATTAGCAGCATGAGACACAATGGGCAAAACACACTCATACAAGCTGTTATCATAGCAACAGTCTGTTCAGAAAGTGACAACAGCAAGGATGTTTCGCGTCATGTTTGCGCCTAAATGCATTATGATCTCGTTCAGTCAGCAATGTTGAGATGGCAAGTTGTGAAGGGACAATTCATATGCACAATGCTGAAGGCACAAGCATGAACAGGCACAACAGGAGTATGTGTACCTTGCCATTTAAGCTCTCTGTCCTCAATGCAAGGTCCAATCAATGTGCCAAGGCACATGTACTGGCACATTGATATCCCCTTGATTTGAGGACAGTTGTGCCTGTCAGATGCTTGCCACTGTGAATTTTACATATGAATTGGCCCTTCACAACCTGCCATTTCAACATGTCTGGGACATAATGGTTAGTGTAGAGGGTAAACTGGTATTTTGTGAGTGATACCACAATTGCTTGCTGTTTGTCAGTAGCTAGGTGACATCCAATTGGTGACACATTTTAATGCAAATATTCTCAAATCTGCATAAATAAAATATGCCCATTTTCCCACCAGAGATGTGTTTCCATTAAATTGACCTGTTGTCTATAAAAGTATGTGCTTGATGACAAGGTCCACATGAACATGACTTTTGCGGTTCAATTCAAATGTACTGAATTAAACATATAAGTTAACTGGGTTTCCATCGCATTTTCAGCTACATTGATGGTTTTGTCATAAAACATTTAGCATTATATAACTAATGTTTCTATTCTGGTATTGACATGTGGGCTCTAGACAACAGTTTGTAGATGCAGTGCATGTGTAGCCAACATGTTGAGGTTATTTATGGACAAAAGATTTGTTTTATTTGTCAAATGGCAGCCAAGCATCGATCATCATAAGACCCTCGATATTTATTGGAAAGGTGCATCAAGCTCATCACTGCACTTTCACCACCCTGTGAAGTTCATCATCATGTATTTAATCTGTAGCCTAATAAAGGGCATGCTTTCCCAAATCCCAGTGGGAGAACCATACATGTCATCCCGTGACTCAAAACGTACTTTGATATTATCAACATTTGTCCATAAAATCGTTTGATTTGTCAAAATTTGGAAAGTTTACAGACAAATGTGCTGTTTCCATCAGGCCTGTCATAATTTGTTTTATTCCACATACTGGAAACCTAATTAGATGTCTTGACAGTACTGTAGCAAAATGCATCGTGTTCTGTGGTACAGGCTGCCACCCTCTGGATAAATTCTGAACTGCATTGTAGTTGATTTCCATCTCACTTAAAAATATTTAGGTAGCCTATTCTTAGAAGACTTCAAGTCATTTCTAAAACTTTGTTACATTGTAAAGAATAATTTCAGGTAAACAGCTGAAAAGCTATTAAATATCGAAAAATATCTATAAATCGATTAGCTCTAATTGCTGTCCAATCGCGACTTGTGTTTTTATGACGTACAATCAAGGTATGAAAAATGGCGGCCTTGTGTAGTGAGTTTGGCGATTTAGTTCAAATAAAAAAACAGCTGATCTCTGTGATATCGCTTTGTAAAGAAAGAGGACTTGTACATAGCGTGAAATGGTAAGAAGCTCTATTCCTTATGTTATGATCATTGCATTTATTTCAGTGAAGAATAGCTTCAGTTGGTGAACTCATAGTGGTTAGCTTGCTAATGCTAACGATTAACTTGCAAGTTTTGTCAAATCTTGCCAATTTTTTTTCAGACCGGTTCAGGCTCTTATTTTCTTAATACAGGTTCATATTGAAGTTGATAAAACATTGCGTTAACTACGTCAGTGATATCACCGATGGTTGTGTGACATTTTTTAAATTTAGGGCTTCAGAGTTGGCATTTGCCTTGGACCCCCTTCCCAAGAATGAATTACCTCCATCGGAAACTTTTACTGAGGTTTGTGGCTAAAGATAATTTTTCCTTGTTAATGCATGAACATGTTGATTATGTTTTTGAATTGGAGGCCATTTGAGTGATATGTACAATCGCTGTTACCTCTCTGTCATCCTGGTTGTAGGAGGATGCTCAGGACATGGATGCTCTTGGCCTGGCCAAGTCCTACTTTGACCTGAAAGAGTATGACCGTGCTGCCTACTTCCTTCGCGGCTGCCGCAGCAAGAAAGCATACTTCCTGTACATGTACTCTCGCTATCTGGTGAGCTGGTGTTTCAGCAATCACAGCAACATCACCTCTAGAAATCTAGTTGTCACAATGGGAATAGAGACAATACAATTGTCCTGAATACTTGCAACTCCTCAATGGGGGCCATCCAATGTAGCCTGTCATTTAAGGGATGTTGACAAATTCTGACACTCATCTGTTTCCAGTCTGGAGAAAAGAAGAAAGATGATGAGACTGTGGACAGCTTGGGTGAGGAGCTAAGCTTTCTTTGACACCAAAATAAAATGGTGTCTCAAGACAGAGTTCAATGCCTTGATTGGTTGTTTTTGCCTGCTGTGATTGGCTGCAGGGCCTCTGGAGAAAGGTCAGGTGCGTAACGAGGCTCTGCGGGAGCTGAGGGTGGAGCTGAGTAAGAAGCACAGTGCTGGAGAGCTGGACGGATTCACTCTGTACCTGTAAGCACCTCGTACTATCACACACACTCAAATCAAAATAAAATGTTATTTGTCACATGTGCTGACCTTACAGTGAAATGCTTACGTTACAAGCCCTTAACCAACAATGCTTTAAAAAGTAAGTGTTAAGTAAAAGAAAATGAAAGTAACCAATAATTAAAGAGCAGCAGTAAAATAACAAGGGAGGCTATACCAGTACAGAGTCAATGTGTGGGGGCACTGGTTAGTTGAGATGATATGCACATGTAGGTAGAGTTAAAGTGACTATGCATAGATTATAAACAGAGAGTAGCAGCAGAGTAAAAGAGGGGTCTGGTTAGACCTTTGATTAGCTGTTCAGGAGTCTTATGGCTTGAGGTGTAGACTCTGTTAAGAAGCCTTTTGGAGCTTGACTTGTCGCTCCGGTACCGCTTGCCGTGCGGTAGGAGAGAGAACAGTCTGACTAGGGTGGCTGGAGTATTTGACAATTTTTAGGGCCTTTCTCTGACACTGCATGATATTGAGGTCCTGGGTGGCAGGAAGCTTGGCCCCAGTGATGTCTCACTGAGACACAACCCTCTAGTGGCTTGCAGTCAGAGGCCGAGTAGTTTCCATACCAGGCAGTGATGTAACCCGTCAGGATGCTCTCGATGGTGCAGCTGAGGATCTGAGGACCCATATACCACATTTTCAGTCCCCTGAGGGGGAATAGGCCTTGTCGTGCCCTCTTCACAACTATCTTAGTGTGTTTGGACCATGATAGTTTGTTGGTGATGTGAACACCAAGGAACTTGAAACTCTCAACCTGCTCCACTACAGCCCCGCCGATGAGCATGGGGGCGTTCTCGGTCCTCTTTTTCCTGTAGTCCACAATCATCTCCTTTGTCTTGATCACATTGAGGGAGAGGTTGTTGTCCTGGCACCACACGACCAGGTCTCTGATGACCTCCCCAATATACGTGTACAGTGAGTCTTTAACCTCACAAACCTGCGCGTGTGTGCAGGTATGGGGTGGTTCTGCGCAAGCTGGATCTACTGAAGGAGGCGGTAAATGTGTTTGTGGAGGCGACCCATGCCCTACCTCTACACTGGGGAGCGTGGCTGGAGCTCTGTAACCTCATCACCAACATTGACATGGTAATACTCACACAGAAAATTTCTCCTCTGTACCCACTACAGTGGTTCCCAGATCTACTGGACTACATTACATGTCAATGAACTTATAGAATATTACAATTATATACTTGTGGCTCCTCTTGTCAGCTGAAGTCCCTGTCTCTGCCAGACTGCTGGATCAGAGACTTCTTCATAGCCCACATGTACACAGAGCTGCAGATGATCAAAGAGGCCCTGCAGAAATACCAGAGTCTGATTGAGTCCGGCTTCTCCAAGAGCACGTATATCGTCTCACAGATTGCTGTGGCCTACCACAACATCCGAGGTCTGTCGAGTCAATAAAGTAATATGAAGAAACATTCTGCTAGGTATTTTCTTTCCTCTATTCAGTTCCACACCTATGCTTTTCTTTGTCCTAGATATTGACCAGGCTCTGGCTCTGTTCAATGAGTTGCGGGAGCAGGATCCCTTTCGCATTGAGAACATGGACACGTTCTCCAACCTGCTATACGTCCGTGTGAGACCCCACTTTATTGACTGTCTCCATCTGTCGGGGCTCTGTCTTTATGAACATGTCTGACTGTCTGTTGTGTTTCCACAGAGCATGAAGCCAGAGCTCAGCTACCTGGCCCACAACCTGGTGGGGATAGACAAGTACAGGGTAGAAACCTGCTGTGTCATCGGTAAGGACTCTGCCACTACACAGCTAAACAGGATTGGAAAAAAAAAGCAGGTCGGAAAACCACACCTCTTCTCAAGTCAAAGCCGGACATAAACCCCCAGAACTCTTTACTATGTTCAGTAATCACAGACAGACCTTTCAAGACTTAAGAAGTACAACTAACTCTACCTACAAGTGATATGTAATGTTTCTAATGAGTGCATGCTGTCTGTGTGTGTAGGGAACTACTACAGCCTGCGGTCGCAGCATGAAAAGGCAGCCCTGTACTTCCAGAGGGCTCTGAAGCTTAACCCTCGCTGCCTGGGGGCCTGGACTCTGATGGGACACGAGTACATGGAGATGAAGAACACCTCCGCTGCTATCCAGGCCTACAGGTCAGACTGACACTCCACTATGGCCTGCTGCCCCAGGCCTACAGGTCAGACTGACACTCCACTATGGCCTGCTGCCCCAGGCCTACAGGTCAGACTGACACTCCACTATGGCCTGCTGCCCCAGGCCTACAGGTCAGACTGACACTCCACTATGGCCCGCTGCCCCAGGCCTACAGGTCAGACTGACACTCCACTATGGCCCGCTGCCCCAGGCCTACAGGTCAGACTTACACTCTACTATGGCCCGCTGCCCCAGGCCTACAGGTCAGACTGACACTCCACTATGGCCTGCTGCCCCAGGCCTACAGGTCAGACTGACACTCCACTATGGCCTGCTGCCCCAGGCCTACAGGTCAGACTGACACTCCACTATGGCCTGCTGCCCCAGGCCTACAGGTCAGACTGACCCTCCACTATGGCCCACTGCCATCCAGGCCTACAGGTCAGACTGACACTCCACTATGGCCCACTGCCATCCAGGCCTACAGGTCAGACTGACACTCCACTATGGCCCGCTGCCCCAGGCCTACAGGTCAGACTGACACTCCACTATGGCCCACTGCCATCCAGGCCTACAGGTCAGACTGACACTCCACTATGGCCCACTGCCATCCAGGCCTACAGGTCAGACTGACACTCCACTATGGCCCACTGCCCCAGGCCTACAGGTCAGACTGACACTCCACTATGGCATGGCTTAGAGCTGGGACAATAAACCAAAAAATTATGGATACTGACCGACCCATTGATTTATCATGGACATTTTTACAGATATCGATAGTAACGATAAGTCGTTTTTACTTGAGAAATGTGAAGTTTGCTAGGGCTATTTCAAACAATTTATAGCTACAACATTCAAAATAGTAGATGTTTTAAGGGAAATATAAAGAAATAACTGGTGCACACCACACTGGTATTCCTGATTCTATGGGTCTGAGAGAGTTGTGCTCCACGGTTTTCTATTTCTGTGTATGTTTTCTTTGTTGATCAGGCACGCTATAGAGGTGAACAAACGAGACTACCGTGCCTGGTATGGCCTGGGACAGACCTATGAGATCCTCAAGATGCCATTCTATTGTCTTTACTACTATCGAAAGGCCCACCAGCTCAGGTGTGTGTTTGAAGGTAGAGGGTTCTGTTGTCAGTGGGTGCTTGGTATCGTGTAGTAAAGTCTATTACCAAATCCTTACATACTGTAGTGTGAATGACGTGTCACCTGTGGCCCTCAGGCCCAATGACTCTCGTATGCTGGTTGCTTTGGGAGAGAGCTACGAGAAACTCTCACAGCACGTCGAGGCAAAGAAGGTTAGCAAACAGCAGCACGCTCTCTGCCATTGTTTTTAATTTTCCTGTAGATTTGAATGTAATATTTGAACCACTGCTGTGATCTGTCATGAAGTTCTCTTCTTCCTTTTTGTCCAGTGTTACTGGAGGGCGTACTCTGTGGGGGACGTGGAGAGAATGGCTCTACTGAAACTGGCAAAGTATGGACATCAAAGCATGTATATGTGTGGTTCACTTAATGCTGTGTTGAGACTTCTATATTCCCTAATACATATGTATGTTGACAGACTTCACGAGCAGCTTAATGAGTCTGACGATGCGGCCCAGTGTTACATCATCTACATCCAAGACATCTTCTCCTGTGGGGTGAGCAACCCAACGGTCCTCTGTGTTATACATACATACATACATACATACATACATACATACATACATACATACATACATACATACATACATACATACATACATACATACATACATACATACATACATACATACATACATACATACATACATACATACATACATACATACATACATACAGTGGGGCAAAAAAGTATTTAGTCAGCCACCAATTGTGCATGTTCTCGCACTTAAAAAGATGAGAGGCCTGTAATTTTCATCATAGGTACAGATCAACTATGACAGACAAAACGAGAGAAGAAAAATCCAGAAAATCACATTGTATGATTTTTAATGAATTTATTTGCAAATTATGGTGGAAAATAAGTATTTGGTCAATAACAAAAGTTTATCTCAATACTTTGTTATATACCCTTTGTTATATACCCTTTGTTGGCAATGACTGAGGTCTTCACAAGGTTTTCACACACTGTTGCTGGTATTTTGGCCATTCCTCCATGCAAATCTCCTCTAGAGCAGTGATGTTTTGTGGCTGTTGCTGGGCAACGTGGACTTTCAACTCCCTCCAAATATTTTCTATGGGGTTGAGATCTGGAGACTGGCTAGGCCACTCCAGGACCTTGAAATGCTTCTTACGAAGCCACTCCTTCGGGCCTGGACATGTACTGGCTTAAGCAGGGGGACATGTCTGGCACTGCAGGATTTGATTCCCTGGTGGCGTAGTGTGTTATGATGGTAGGCTTTGTTACTTTGGTCCCAGCTCTCTGCAGGTCATTCACTAGGTCTCCCCGTGTGGTTCTGGGATTTTTGCTCACCCTTCTTGTGATCATTTTGACCCCACGGCGTGAGACCTTGTGTGGCGCCCCAGATCGAGGGAGATTATCAGTGGTCTTGTCTTCCATTTCCTAATAATTGCTCCCACAGTTGATTTCTTCAAACCAAGCTGCTTACCTATTGCAGATTCAGTCTTCCCAGCCTGATGCAGGTCTACAATTTTGTTTCTGGTGTCCTTTGACGGGTCTTTGGTCTTGGCCATAGTGGAGTTTGGAGTGTGACTGTTTGAGGTTGTGGACAGGTGTCTTTTTATACTGATAAGTTCAAACAGGTGCCATTAATACAGGTAATGAGTGGAGGACAGAGGAGCCTCTTAAAGAAGTTACAGGTCTGTGAGAGCCAGAAATCTTGCTTGTTTGTAGGTGACCAAATACTTATTTTCCACTATAACTTGCAAATAAATTAATTTAAAAATCTTTTTTTTTTTAAATTCTCATTTTGTCTGTCATAGTTGAAGTGTACCTATGGTGAAAATTACAGGCCTCATCTTTTTAAGTGGGAGAACTTGCACAATTGGTGGCTGACTAAATACTTTTTTGCCCCACTGTATATATACTATATTATATATATTTTTTTAAATCAAACACTCATTACCAGTCAAAAGTTTGGATACAGCTACTCATTCAAGGGTTTTTCTTTATTTTTATGATTTTCTACATTGTAGAATAATAGTGAAGACATAAACTAAGAAATAACACAGAAGGAATCAAGTAGTAACCAAAAAAGTGTTAAACAAATCAAAATATTTAATATTCTTCAAAGTACCCTTGATGACATCTTTGCACACTCTTGGCATTCTCTCAACCAGCTTCATGAGGAATGCTTTTCCAATAGTCTTGAAGGAGTTCCCACATATGCTGAGCACTTGTTGACTGCTTTTCCATAACTCTGCGGTCCAACTCATCCCAAACCATCTCAATTGTGTTGTGGTCGGGTGATTGGACACCAGGTCATCTGATGCAGCACTCCATCACTCTTCTTATTGGTCAAATAGTCCTTACACAGCCTGGAGGTGTGTTTTGGGTCATTGTCCTGTTGAAAAACTAATTATAGTCCCACTAAGCGCAAACCAGATGGGATGGTGTATTGCTGCAGAATACTGTGGTAGCCATGCTGGTTAAGTGTGCCTTGAATTCTAAATAAATCACAGACTGTTTCACCAGCAAAGCACCATCACACCTCCTCCTTCATGCTTCACAGTGGGAACCACCCATGCGGAGATCATCCGTTCACCTACTCTGCTTCTCACAAAAAGTTTTTGTCACCAAAAATCTCACATTTGGACTCATCAGACCAAAGGACAGATTTACACCATTCTAATGTCCACTGCTCGTGTTTCTTGGCCCAAGCAAGTCTATTATTATTATTGGTGTCCTTTAGTAGTGGTTTCTTTGCAGCAAATCGACCATGAAGGCCTGATTCATGCAGTCTCCTATGAACAGTTGATGTTGAGATGTGTCTGTTACTTGAACTCTGTGAAGCATTTATTTGGGCTGCAATTTCTGAGGCTAGTAACTAATGAACTTATCCTCTACAGCAGAGGTAACTCTGTGTCTTCCTTTCCTGTGGTGGTCCTCATGAAAGACAGATTCATCATAGCGCTTGATGGTTTTTGTGAATGCACTTTTCTGGATTGACTGACCTTCATGTCTTAAAGTAATGATGGACTGTCGTTTTATCTTTCCTTATTTGAGCTGTTCTTGCCATAATTTGGACTTGGTCTTTTACCAAACACTTTTTGGGTTACTACATGATTCCATATGTGTAATTTTTAAAAATGTTTTTCTTCACTATTTTTCTACAATGCAGAAAATAGTAAAAAATAAACCCTTGAATGAGTAGGTGTGTCCAAACTTTTGACTGGTACTGTGACATTTCATTTTTCTTTTCATTGTTATTATGAGGGTATTGTGTGTAGATTGATGAAAAAACAATTGAATCCATTTTAGAATAAGTCTGTAATGTAACAAAGTGGAAAAGTCGAGGGGTCTGAATACTTTCTGAATGCATCTGTTTTACAGTTTAGAAATGAAAGGACTTTATGTATTTCGTCACCCCGTTTGAAGTTGTCATAATTATTTGAACAAATTCACTTAGTGTTCAGAATGGTATTTGGTCACATTCCTAGAATGCAATGGCTACATTATATTAAACTAGTGGCTCTACAAGCTTGTTGGATGCATTTGTACTTTGTTTTGGATTATGTTGTGCCCAATAGAAATTAATGGTAAAAATGTATTGTCATTTCGGAGTAACTTTTATTGTAAATAAGAATAGAATGTTTCTGAACACTTCTACATTTTAATGTGGTTACTTACCAGGATTGTGGATAATCATGAATGAATTGTGAATAATGATGGGTGAGAAAGTTAGACATATCATACCCCCAAGAAAAACATCCCGTTACTGGTTATGGTGAGAGGTTAGCATGTTTCGGGGGCATGATCTTTGCATCTGTAGCCAGGTTTCTGCGTGATGACGTAGTGTACATAAAAAGGACTTTTGAGGTTAAATTTTAATGTACCAAATCATTTACAACTCTGATGGTTTTGTCACACAAAGTGTTGCCAAGCATTGATCATCATGTCACCAGAATAAGACCCTCTATTTACTAAAAAGGAGCATCAAGCTCCTCGTGGTGCACTTTCACCACCCTGTGAAGTTTATAAGTCATTTCATCTGGAATCTAATAAACGTTGTGCTTTCCGGGGTCGTAGTGGGAGGATCACACTCCTTATTGCGTGACAGACACAAAAAGATCCCTCCTTGTCTAGTCTTTTAATTTTCCCGACATTTTGCTGTTTCCATCAGGCCTGTCAAGACTCTTTTTATCAGACGGAGTTCACGCTCATAAAGGTTGGATGGAAACCTGGTCAGTAACTTTCTCTCTTCATGGTTATCCGTAATCATGGTAGCATCCACGTTGTAACAAATAACATTTTATTTGAAGTGTTGAGAAACACATTTTATTCTTATTTAGAATAAAAGTTACTCCAAAAATGACACATTATTTACCATTCGTTACATAATCAAAAACAAAGCGCAAATGCATCCAACAAGTTAGTCGTCACAAGCTTAATGTAGTCAATGTGTGCTGGGAATATGGGACCAAATCTGAACTTCTGACAGTTTTATTCACAATAGGTGAATTTGTCCAAATATTTCTGCCTTCAAATAGGGTAACTAGATACATATTTTCCTTTTTAGAAATTAAAGTACTTCGTATGAAAATACCCTCAAATAAAAGCTAACATTGTGTACGGTCATTTTATCTCAAATCCAAAATGCTGGATTGAGCCAAATTGTTGTGGGGTATTGTATAGGTATGTTTTTACCATTCAGTCAGTCTCCAAGACCAGTCCCAGCATAGCTGGGGGCATATTCATTACGCCGATTCTGTTGCATAACGTTTATTCAAACAGATCTGACTGTTCAAAGGAAACTTGTTTTGCTCAGTTTGCTTCTGTTTTAGTTCAACTGTAAACGGTTTCCATAATGAATGTGCACCTGGAGTTAGTGAAAAGTTAGTGCATATGTGCTTACAGGAGCAGCTGGAGCATGCAGAGGTGAGCACGGCCCTGCGTTACCTTGGCCAGTACTACTTCAAGAACAAACTTTATGAGGAGGCTTCACTGTGTGCCCAACGCTGCTGTGACTACAATGACGTAAGGATGTCCTCCAGTTGAATGTTGTTCATGGGGAAAAGTGTCCATCTTATCAATATCTACATACACTACTGCTTGTCCGGTACGGTTGTCAGACCAGATGTATTTCTGGTGTCCCTCTACAGGCTCGTGAGGAAGGCAAGGCTCTACTCAGACAGATCTCCCAGGTCAGAGACCATATGGAGGCCTCTAACACCACCCCCATGAGGAGGGTGTCTCCCCTCGATCTGTCCTCCTCTCCCTGACACACCACCCTACTGGCTAGCTGAAGGCTCTGGGACAATCTGCCTTATCCTGGTGGTTCCAGATACAGTTATGGTGAATTAGTATTGAATGCCATAGAGGGAGACTGAATGTCTACCCTTATACATAATGTACATATTTTCTGTGTATGTTTACATGTCCGTGCAGCAGTTGCCACCCTGCTTTGGAATATGAAAGAATTCTCTGAGTCATTAAATCAATGGAAACTGCATGCTAATGTTACTTAGAATAAATTCATTAAAAAAATTACAAGATTTTATTATAAATTTTACTGTTGCACCAAAGTATATTGAAAGACTGGACAAACATTGAAAGCAAAACCTTTACATTAGAATGCAATGTAAATAATGTCTAATAGTAACAATTCTTAAAGCACTTTAGCAGGAGGTAATATGTGCATCAGTCCTCATTCAACCAGAACTTTGTAGCATTGTGTTTAATACTCTGGTATACCAGAGTCCACTACAAACAACTTTTGCATTCCTAAGACAGACAGCTTAGCAGTGCAGGTACTGTAGTAACACTTGAAATAAAGTCATTTAAAGCAATTGCAAAATAGTACAGATTTACAATTGGTTTGCATAGCAGTAGAGGATAAAGTCAGCACTTGGTAACCCTGTACCTGCCAGAGGGGCCGGGACTTGGGGGAGGGGACTGTTGGCGGGAGCGAAGGATCCGTGAGTAGGGTGTGGTTTGAGGTTGTCCGTTTCGTGACGGGGTGTGTTGTGGGAAAAGGGAGCGGAAGAAGTGTCGTTTCTCTGGGGGCTGGTTCTCAGCGTTGCCTGCTGCCCCACAGCCCCTCTTCTGACAGGAGCCAGGAGTAGCAGAGGCCGAGCCACAGGGGGGCATCTGACCCATTTGGGCCAGGGTCTCCGCCTTCCTCCTCAGGTCGGCCTTGACCAGCAGCAGGCCGTTCTGTAGCTCTACCAGGGTCTGGTCCTGAGGGAGAGGAGTGGACAGGGTGAGGGGTGGACAGGGGGCCTACAAAGTCTACATGCTTTTTCAAAGTGACAGAAACACCAACTTGGAGCAGCCCTCCCCTGCCTAGGATCACTAAGAACAAAGTATTCCCCTCCCTTGCCTAGGAATGAAGTCCTATTGAATTCTATAGAGGTGTACCTGTTTGGCCAGTGTGTGGTCTGCAGTGGTGAGCGCATGGCGCAGCCTCTCCCCACCAGTGTTACGGCAGCATGCCCTCTCTCCAGACTGCAGGTTCAGACCCAGCCTCTGCAGGTCCAGACGCAACTGACGCAGGTTCTGCAGCACAAACATGTTAAAATCCCAGCAATGGTTATAGTGTTTAATACAAAAAGGTATGGGGGTAATGTGAGGAGACTACGCCCCTGGCTGGAGTACCGACCCTCTGGCCCTCCCCCAGCTTGCGGTCAGCAGCGTTGGTCAGGGCGTCGGAGTGCTCTAGTGGTGTGAGCTGCCCCTGGACACGCCTCAGTTCTGGAAGAGAGTTAGTTATAAAGACCCATGTCATTTGCCAATCAATCATCTAGACTTCCCTCGTTCCCACACTCCCGATTGTCCTGGTCCTCCCTCTCCTCTTACCTTGTGTTTTCTCCAGCAGCTCGGCACGACACTGGTCCAGCTCAGCCCTCACTCTGCTCAGCTCTCCTGTGGTTGTGGAGGCCAGGCGCTGGGAGCGACGGGGTGTGGGGCCCTCAGCCTCTCCTCCCAGGGCGAGGGGTGGGAAGAGGGGGAGTGGGGCTGGCTCTGCTAGGGACACACCTCCCTTTTTCTCCAGGGCTGCAGTCAGTGCCTCAATCTGTTCATCACGCTCCTAGGATGGGAGGGAAGGTGGAAAGGAATCAACCATCTGTAGCATAGAAAACTCTATTCTAAACCCACTGAAAAAGACACTAACTTAATCTAGACTGCCCTATCCCTCACCTCCATTTCCTCGTTGTAGTATCTCTTGAGGCTTTTCTGCAGGTTGTTGATCTTGTCCTCAAACCTCTCCTCCATCAGAGCCTTCTCTGTCTCCAAGGTCTGGCTGAAGTCCTTCTCCATGCCAGAGATGACCTCCATCATCTCAGAGAACACCTGCTCTCTGACGGTGGCCTCCAGCACATCCTTCTCTTCCCGCTGCCTCTGTACCTCCCTCTTCAGTACCTCGATGGCCCGCAGCAGAGCCTGAACACAGCACAGACCCAGTCAGTCACCGAGGTCCAACACACAAGTTGACATTTCATTCAGTGGGACGTAGGACATACATCTGAATCAAACATGGTGATGTCCCCATCTTCATCGCTGTCCTCGTCTTCCTCAATCAGAGTGCTGTCATTGGCATGAGACTGGGGCTCCCGCAGCAGGGACAGGATGTAGGCCACTCGGGTTTTAGTGGACGGCCCATGGACCAGCTGAGAGAGGAGACGGACGACAGAGGTCACAACCACTGAATATTTCTCTGAAACCAAGGCTGTATTATTAACTGCAAGGTGAGAGCTGTTTGTACCTGTGTGGCGATAGCAGAGAACTTGAGGGCCTGTAGGGTCTCGTCGTAGGTGGAGGCACAGGGGTTGATGTTGACCACCATGCTGGAGCGCCCGCGGCCGCAGAAGAAGCCCTGGAGAACCCGTGTCAGTTTACTGTCTCTGAACGGCACCACCTGAGGGGGTCGCGACCTGTAGGGACAGGAGAATGTGTCATCTGGACAGTACAATGCTGGGATGCACTTCATTTACCAGCATGTGCTGAATTCCTCTTGTTTTAGGTGTGTGTGTGGCCTACTTGTTGGTCTGGTTGTGCCTCAGAGCAGCGATACAGCGGCCCAGGGTGTGGAGGGAGGTGTTGATATTGTTGGCCTCCTTCATCCTCTCCTCGTTGCGCTGGTCCTTACAACGCTCTGAGCCAGCCAGGTCACAGACAGACAGCCTAGTGGGACAGAATCACTATTATACTAATGCTAGGTCACAGACAGCATAACTATTATACTAATGCTAGGTCACAGAGTCACTATTATACTAATGCTAGGTCAGACAGCCTAGTGGGACAGAGTCACTATTATACTAATGCTAGGTCAGACAGCCTAGTGGGACAGAATCACTATTATACTAATGCTAGGTCAGACAGCCTAGTGGGACAGAATCACTATTATACTAATGCTAGGTCACAGACAGCATAACTATTATACTAATGCTAGGTCACAGAGTCACTATTATACTAATGCTAGGTCAGACAGCCTAGTGGGACAGAGTCACTATTATACTAATGCTAGGTCACAGACAGCATCACTTTTATACTAATGCTAGGTCACAGAGTCACTATTATACTAATGCTAGGTCACAGACAGCCTAGTGGGACAGAGTCACTATTATACTAATGCTAGGTCACAGAGTAACTATTATACTAATGCTAGGTCACAGACAGCCTAGTGGGACAGAGTCACTATTATACTAATGCTAGGTCACAGACAGATGGCCTAGTGGGACAGAGTCACTATTATACTAATGCTAGGTCACAGACAGATGGCCTAGTGGGACAGAGTCACTATTATACTAATGCTAGGTCACAGACAGATGGCCTAGTGGGACAGAGTCACTATTATACTAATGCTAGGTCACAGACAGATGGCCTAGTGGGACAGAGTCACTATTATACTAATGCTAGGTCACAGACAGATGGCCTAGTGGGACAGAGTCACTATTATACTAATGCTAGGTCACAGACAGATGGCCTAGTGGGACAGAGTCACTATTATACTAATGCTAGGTCACAGACAGATGGCCTAGTGGGACAGAGTCACTATTATACTAATGCTAGGTCACAGACAGATGGCCTAGTGGGACAGAATCACTATTATAATAATGCTAGGTCACAGACAGATGGCCTAGTGGGACAGAATCACTATTATAATAATGCTAAGTCACAGACAGCCTAGTGGGACAGAATCACTATTATAATAATGCTAAGTCACAGACAGCCTAGTGGGACAGAATCACTATTATAATAATGCTAAGTCACAGACAGCCTAGTGGGACAGAATCACTACTACCACCAACAATGTCAGATCAGAACACTCAGGATAAGACAGTGGGTTGGAGAATGAGAAGCCTGGATGGGACGTACTCGCTGACGTGTGTGGCCTGGCCCTGGTTAGCTTTTGGGTGGACGTGCAGGATCCGGGTGGAGAAGATGCTGTGGCTGCGGCTGGAGTTGTGGTTGAGGTGAGTGCTGGCAAAGCTCTGGTTCCTCCGGCCAGCCCTGAGCACTCTCCAAGCCTCCTCTGCACTGCGGACCTGCACCCAGGTGAGATCTGCACAACACAAAAACAAAGGTCAGTAATGTGAATAAACTACAATGAAAAACATTTAAGACTATCTATATTAGATATTATCTACAAGCATGTTTTCTTAGTGAATGCTTGTTACCCTTGACGTAAGGGTTCCCCTGCTTGTCATCACTCAGCCGCAGGATGGCCCTCTTCTTAGGCTGCAGGCAGGGCGGAGCCTCCAGCAGGTCGTACAGGAACTCATTGTAGATCTCATAGAAGGACACCCACACAGAGAACTGAACCCCCTCCTCCAGCTCCTCCCCTCCGCTGTGAGACAGGCTGTCTGGCTCCAGACATACACTGTCAGAGTCTGCTGGGAGACAAGTGCGTGATGAGCAGTGACCACGCAACCTCCAGGATTATACTCTACATACTACCAATGCCTATATAATAAAGCAGCTGTGTAAATGCTGTATAGATATAACTCTAGACTTGGCTTCAGGGCCCACCAGGCGTCAGAGAGCAGAGTCATGTTACAGTCTGAATGCCCTCACCCTCTAGCTGGGTGGCGATGTGGCTGGTTATGGAGTGACCACCGATGCCGCTGTCCCAGGTATTAGTGCCGCCTCGCATCCGAGAAGTCATGTCATCCTCCTGTGATAGAGAAGACACAGGGAGAGGAACGTGGCATCATGTGACTTAGTTGACAAATGATTCCAGAGTGATTTGTGCTCCTGTTTCCCTCACCTCTTTGAGTAGAGCGTCTCTGCGAATCTCTTCAGCCCGGACCTCACCGGCATCCAGCTGGCGTACCTCCTGGTGGAGGACAGGCTTGAGGTCCATGGCCCCGTAGAGACGGCCCTGCAACTTCCTGAACAAAGACACCAAGGCCCGGGGCAGGAGGCCCGCCTCACGACCCACTCCTACAGGGGAAAGGTCGCGTCAGTACTTTGTGGTACCCATCTCCACTGTATATTTAACAAACAGCTAAACCAAGATAGTGGAAATGTCTAGCTTTCTGTAGTTACTTGGTGACGACCAATACCATCTCACCCTGAATGGTGTAGGTCTTGCCAGAGTTGGTGACACCATATGTGTAGAGGAGCCGACTCTCTCCACGAAGCACGTCTCTCACCATCTCCTTCATGGTGCTCTCGAAGAAGTCCTGCTGTTTGGTCTCTGGACCAAAGATCTAGAGGTACATATGAAAAGACATCTGTGATCTGTATATATGATAATGTAGTACGTGTCATAGTAGTCTTCTCTCAGGTCTTGTGTGAAGGTGAAACTGTTTACCTGTGAGAAGCTGAACTTGTGCATGCTCTGGGTGACTCCCCTCTCTGCACTCTTCATGTTCTGGGAGTCTTTGGGGGCTTTGAGCATCAGGCTCTCTTCGTTTTGCACACACACACAGCCCTGAAATGAGAAGAGGGGAAATAACACCAGTCTCACAAGTACTTCAAAGTTGACATGGAGAATAGCATGGGACGATAATATAATTTAGAGTGCAGATTGTACCTGTTCCTCTCCCCTTTCCTTCTCTCCCTCAGTCAGTGGGCGGATACGCAGAAACACCTTCACTTTGTCAGTGTTCCCCTCACCACCGCTGCCTTGTCTGATCACCCCAGGCTTTGCCAATGCTTTCTGAATATTGGAGGAAAGAAAGTGGTGATAGTACAGTTCTGTGATGAACAGCATTGTTGAACATTTTCGTACTATAGGCCTATCACTGATCCCCCTGTGTAAATCCGCTACACACTTAAAGTTCCAATGGAAATCGGTGTTTTGGCGCAAAATGTTTATGAATGAACAAATGACAAGCAAAAGATGTCATACAGGATTGATAGGTCAGTTAGAGGGAGTAGTCCCTAAGCAAACAGCTTGTGTAACATCTGACCAGAATAAAGCACTTGTGACTTTAGAAAGGCAGGGCAGGATGGACATAGGTCTGTAACAGTTTGGGTCTAGAGGGGGGATGACCGCGGCAGCTTTCCAATCTTTAGGGATCTCGGACGAAACGAAAGAGGTTGAACAGACTGGTAATAGGGGTTGCAACAATGGAGGCGGATAATTTTAGAAATAGAGGGTCCAGATTGCCTAGCCCAGCTGATTTGTACGGGTGGGGGGGCTGTTGGCCGGGGTTGGGGTAGCCAGGAGGAAAGCATAGCCAGCCTAGAGAAAAATGCTTATTGAAATTTTCAATCATCATGGATTTATCGGTGGTGACTAGCCTCAGTGCAGTGGGCAGCTGGGAGGAGGTGCTCTTGTTCTCCATGGACTTGAGTGTCCCAAAACTTTTTGGAGTTAGAGCTACAGGATGCACATTTCTGTTTGAAAAAGCTAACCTTTGCTTTCCTGACTTCCCTGAACAGTTGCACATCGTGGGGACTATTCGATGCTATTGCAACAGGATGATTTTGTGCTGGTCAAGGGCAGTCAGGTCTGGAGTGAACCAAGGGCTACATCTGTACTTAGTTCTACATTTTTTGAAAGGGGCATGCTTATTTAAGATGGTGAGGAAATTACTTTTAAAGAACGACCAGGCATCCTCGACTGACGGGATGAGGTCAATATCCTCCCAGGATACCTGGGCCAGGTCAATTAGAAAGGCCTGCTCGCAGAACTGTATTAGGGAGCGTTTGACCGCGGACCCATTACGGATGCAGGCAATGAGGCAGTGATCGCTGAGATCCTTATTGAAAACAGCAGAGGTATATTTGGAGGGCAAGTTGGTCAGGATAATATCTATGAGGGTGACCATGTTTACGAATTTAGGGTTGTACCTGGTGGGTTCCTTGATAATTTGTGTGAGATTGAGGGCATCTAGTTTAGATTGTAGGACTGCTGGGGTGTTAAGCATATCCCAGTTTAATTCACCTAACAGAACGAACTCTGACGATAAATGGGTGGCAATCAATTCATATATGGTGTCTATGACACAGCTGGGAGCTGAGGGGGGGGGGGTCTATAACAGGCAGTAACAGTGAGACTTATTTCTGGAGAGATACATTTTTCAAATTAGAAGCTCAAACTGTTTGGGCATAGACCTGGAAAGTATGACAGAACTTTGCAAGCCCTCTCTGCAATAGATTGCAACTCCTCCCACTTTGGCAGTTCTATCTTGACGGAAAATGTGCGTTGGGGACAGAGAATAAAAGGATCAGATTTCTGGGGATGATAGAATAGATTCAGGGCATGTAAGCCCAGGCACTGAGTGATAAGAGAGGTTGCATCTCTGGACACGCTGGTTATACTGGGTGAAGTCCCTGCATGTGTGGGAGGTGGGACAAAG
Organism: Oncorhynchus gorbuscha; assembly: GCF_021184085.1. Classification (NCBI taxonomy): domain Eukaryota; kingdom Metazoa; phylum Chordata; class Actinopteri; order Salmoniformes; family Salmonidae; genus Oncorhynchus; species Oncorhynchus gorbuscha. The sequence continues at coordinate 28,748,966 of NC_060192.1, forward strand.
GAGGTATCTAAGGCATGTACAGTGGTACTAGGGGGCTCCGCAGTAAACTAAAAACAATGATAATTATCCTATTAATATTACATTCACTGATAAACAAGTACTGGTAGGCCTGTAATAAAGGAACCTTAAATATGCGTCTCGAGTGCAGAGTGTTACGAGTTCTGTCAGAGCTAAGGCCTCACCTCTCTGATGGATGGCCGAGGTTCTAGTCCAGGGGAGATGATGGAGATCTCAGGCAGAGTCACTTCGTTCAGTCGTTGTCCTACCAGGCCGCCGATGTCAGCTGCCGTGGATTCAAACACAGCCATGCCCCCCTCCTCCTCGTCAGACAGGACTCCACACGGAGATGCCATAGACAACGCCATAACCTTTTGGGTGACTGAATTGAGATTCTGGGATCACAGAACTGTCAAGAGTGAGTGAAATCTACATCAACACGTTTTCCAGGTTTACTAAAATAACTTTCATATGTAGAAAAGGGAGGAAGGGAAGCGCTGCTAAGGGACACAGTAGTAGGTTTTGGTAGACAGAAGGAGCTCTTTGGTAAAAGGGGTAAATTGGTCATCAAAAAGAAAGGAGGACCAAGGCACTTAATGTAATTAAAATGCCATTTTTCATAAGGCATTTTCAATGGAAACATTGAACATGCCATACAAATAAAGGCATTTGAATTCATTATGAAGAGTGCCGTGGTCCTCCTTTTTGACATCTTTCATATGTATTTGACATTTTAGTCATTTAAAAACTTACAGTAATGATTGCATACATTGTAAGAATTTTTTCGTACTAGTCCCCCATGGGAATCTAACCCACAACCCTGGCGCGTTATGCTCTACTAACGGAGTTAAAAACATAGTCCCGTGTATCTTGTTACATGTAGGCAAGGGAACCTTGGATGACTCGAGGGGCCAAAGTTTGCTGGTCTGCAAAAGACTGGTGTTTATTCTAGAGGGTTAACTAGCCCAGTTTGGTTTTCAGATCTAAAAGTGGTTTAAAGTCAAAAGTCCCACCTCACGTATTAGATTGAGACACTTCCATGTCTCAATCCCAAATTAAAATAGTCATTACTGTTATTTTTAGACATCTGAATACATTAGCTACAGGGCTGCTGCTGCTGCAGTGTTGAAAACGTGGCCAACACTTTTGAACCAACATAAAGCAATCCATTGGCTGGCTTGGTGATTGGCAGGTACACGCAAACAGACCGACTGCTTTGTTTCGATAAACTGCCCCGGTAACTAACAGTCACCTCGCAAATCGTTTTTGAATTAAAATGTGTTGAATGTAATTTGCAAAATAAAATATTTGTAATGCGCTTTTCATCGTACAATAATAATCTCAAATGCACTAACGTTACCTAGCAAGCGCTGATTAACGTTAGCAAAAACAAGATAACTTAACTGGCTAAACGTTCGCCATTTATCTAGCAAAGGTATTTCGCTTCAGGTAACGTTAGTTTCATCAAGTGAATGCTCTAATTCTAAAGTAAATCAAATTACCTCGTCAGTCGCGGTGAGTTATCTTCGTAAATGCAACCCCCCCCCTCAAAAAAACGACCCTTTTAAACAGAAACAACTTGCTCTATCTAGCCATGAAATGCTACCTGACGATGCCCCTTGTTTTGTGCATAGACACTTCCCTCAAGGCGTCCACTGACTCAACCAATTCAAACATCGCGCTTCACATCGCACAACCAATCACAGGATAAAGGTTACACAGGCGCCGCACAGACATCGACCAATAGGAAGCTCGTAGCTACAGACAAATTACTCGATGAATGCGAATTTAGAACGTGTTTATTTGCTCATTTGAATGTTTTAGCTAGTTACGTGTGTGTTATTTTATATCTACAAATGTTCTAATACTGTTATCTAGCAAAATGCCATTGCATGGACCCTAGCCCTGGATTAAACATTATCCGATTCCAGTCTAGGATGAGGTTTACATTTTGTTTAGTCAACAATTATAGAACTAATCTGTAGTGTAGTCTGTTCGGGGTCCGGGAAACTAGCCCTATACGTCTATGGGGGGGTGGGGGTGGGGGGGAGATGGGATTATCCTATTTCTGCCACAATAGTAGCGATTCAGGTTTGAGCAGAAAACTTGAACCAGGCAGGCAGCATCCCTATTGGCAAAGAATAAGCACACTGCCGTAAATGTCCTGACTCCCGACCTCTTGGTAGAATACTTGTTTTGTTTTTTGTAATAGGGCGTTCCATTGAGACCAGGTTTCTTTTGCAAGGGATTTCTGCATTTTACAATTACACAACAAATAACACAGGAAATACACCTGAAAATAATCATACAAAGATAATCTAGAAAAATAAAGCACACTCATGAAAAACAATCACATTTCTCAGCAAACTGGCTTTCAACATACAGAGAGCAATTAAAATAAATCCAAATGGTGTTTCATCAATACAAGATAGTTTATTTTTGTAAATTTACAAAACAGTTGGAGGATGCGGGCATCGATCCCGCTACCTCTCGCATGCTAAGCGAGCGCTCTACCATTTGAGCTAATCCCCCGATATGTCATTTACAGTCCTCCGGACAATTTAACCGTGTACCTATTTGACTCGTCGCTCTGCAGTGCTGTACATATAATGCAAAGAAAACATGAAATAGCTCAGACAATGTACATATAATTATAGTTCTACACAGCGGCAGCCACAGTGAGTCTACGCAAAATAGATATTTTCTCTTTTTTTAGTCTGAATGATCTAACTTGGTTTACTGTAGACCTAGTGGGTGGGTGGAGTGAGTACAGTATCTGCTGTATAACAAGAAGATGGCGAGCGGGGTTGGAAGTGAGTAAACGAGCCTGTTGTCAAATTATATTATTTTTAATGCATGGCAACCAGATGTTCATGAGTCGTTTGCACTATAGTCTTGTGGATGATGTAACGTTACACGGCATTGCAAATCGGTGAATTCTTAATAGCCTACCCATGCTGGCATGAGCTTTGAATGAATGGCTCACTCTTCCCTTCTCGCTAGACAACGTTAGCTGACCAGTTAGCAGAAGCTCGCTAGCTAGCTATTCTAAGTCACTAGCAAAATATTGCTAGTAGGTGCTTGTGCGGAAGTTCATCCTTCCGTATGTCTGATTAGAAAGGTGGTGAGATGAGTGCTTCGTGACTTTTGAAACATTCGTAGGGCATTTTGTAACAGCTCTCAAGATGGTAGCTAGCTTTAGGAAGCGCAACATTTATTTTCACCCCTCCTCCATACATGGCTTTGCTTGGTATTCAGTGTGGCCTAACCGCCTCAGCTATTTATCTGAAAGTTTATTTCATAATAGTTGTACCTAGTTGACAACAATGGGTTTTGTTTTGCAGGATCCTGGGACATCCTGACCTGTAAAATAGGATGTGATTACCAGAAATGGTATTTTTTGAATATTACATGTCCTGTACTGACTCTGTCCATACCCGTACTTCCCCTCCACTCCTTATCTGCAGAACACAAGTTGCTCTCCATGGGGGCAAAGGAGCCGTGGTCGGTGAGGGAGAAGCTGTGCTTGGCTACCTCTGTCATGAAGAGCGGGGACCAGAACTGGTAAAGCAGCACACGTTTAGGCCTACATCATGTTACTGTTCCTATGTTTTTGGACAGACCAGTCGAATCTTAGCCAGCCACCAACTTTCACTGAGTAAAGACTTCCAGTAATGGAGACGTGCATTCGTCCATCTGTCACACAATTGATAATGTGAGAAAAGATTTTGGAATAGAATTGGTCAGTTGAATAGGAATTGTGATTATGCGATAATAGGATATCTATCCATACCCACAGGGTGTCTGTCAGTCGAGCCATCAAACCATTTGCAGAGTCGGGACGACCCCCTGATTGGTTCTCACAAAAGGTAGGATATGCTCCAATAAATGAACACCATGAACAATCAAGAACCTGATGATAGCATCTGAAAAAGATTTGCATTTGGTGCCCATGATGAATCAGTAACCTTATGGACAGGGGTTGATTGTGTGAGAGAGGTGGCATGGGTCCTTTGCATTAACTCTACTTTCCCTAGCACTGTTTGTTTGTCATCAGTGTTCTCTTCCACTGCCCTGGCCTGTCAATAAACTGAGTACATACAGTGGGGCAAAAAAGTATTTAGTCAGCCACCAATTGTGCAAGTTCTCCCACTTAAAAAGATGAGAGGCCTGTAATTTTCATTATAGGTACACTTCAACTATGACAGATACAATGAGAAAAAAAATCCAGAAAATCACATTGTAGGATTTTTAATGAATTTATTTGCAAATTATGGTGGAAAATAAGTATTTGATCAATAACAAAAGTTTATCTCAATACTTTGTTATATACCCTTTGTTGGCAATGACAAAAGTTTTCTGTAAGTCTTCACAAGGTTTTCACACACTGTTGCTGGTATTTTGGCCCATTCCTCCATGCAGATTTCCTCTAGAGCAGTGATGTTTTGGGGCTGTTGCTGGGAAACACAGACTTTCAACTCCCTCCAAAGATTTTCTATGGGGTTGAGATCTGGAGACTGGCTAGGCCACTCCAGGACCTTAAAATGCTTCTTACGAAGCCACTCCTTCGTTGCCCAGGCGGTGTGTTTGGGATCATTGTCATGCTGAAAGACCCAGCCACGTTTCATCTTCAATGCCCTTGCTGATGGTAGGCTTTGTTACTTTGGTCCCAGCTCTCTGCAAGTCATTCACTAGGTCTCCCTGTGTGGTTCTGGGATTTTTGCTCACCATTCTTGTGATCATTTTGACCCCACGGGGTGAGATCTTGCATGGAGCCCCAGATCGAGGGAGATTATCAGTGGTCTTGTATGTCTTCCATTTCCTAATAATTGCTCCCACAGTTGATTTCTTCAAACCAAGCTGCTTACCTATTGCAGATTCAGTCTTCCCAGCCTGGTGCAGGTCTACAATTTTGTTTCTTGTGTCCTTTGACAGCTCTTTGGTCTTGGCCATAGTGGAGTTTGGAGTGTGACTGTTTGAGGTTGTGGACAGGTGTCTTTTTATGCTGATAACAAGTTCAAACAGGTGCCATTAATACAGGTAACAAGTGGAGGACAGAGGAGCCTCTTAAAGAAGAAGTTACAGGTCTGTGAGAGCCAGAAATCTTGCTTGTTTGTAGGTGACCAAATACTTATTTTCCACCATAATTTGCAAATAAATTCATTAAAAATCCTACATTGTGATTTTCTGGAATTTTGTTTCTCATTTTGTCTGTCATAGTTGAAGTGTACCTATGATGAAAATTACAGGCCTCTCTCGTATTTTTAAGTGGGAGAACTTCCACAATTGGTAGCTGACTAAATACTTTTTTCCCCCACTGTATATACAGCCTGTTGAAATAAAGGAAATAATTGGCTTATCTTCTCTCTTCCTATCTCTCTCTCTTTCTTCTAGCACTGTGCCTCCCAGTATTCAGAGCTCCTGGAGACAACAGAGACCCCAAAGTGAGCACACCAGTCACTGTTATTTTCTGTCTTTTTCTGTGTGTGGCTGGATTTGTGATGGTTCTGCTGTTGCATTTCCTATGATCAGAGGGGGGTTGGAGAACATGGGGGTCGTATGTTAGTGTGAAGGAGGAGGCATTGGATTATGGATAACATGATCTTGTCTGGATGGCTAATGTTTATGGCACGGTATCTCTCCCCAGACGGAAACGTGGTGAGAAAGGTGAGGTGGTGGAGACGGTGGAGGATGTGATCGTCCGCAGGCTCACGGCAGAGAGGATTGATGAACTGAAGAGACTGATCAAAGACACACAGGAGAAGCACAGGTACACAGATTGTGGCAGGTAGGTAGCCTAGTGGTTTGAGCGTTGGGCTGGATCGAATCCCCGAGCTGACAAGGTAAAAACCTGTCGTTCTGCCCCTGAGCGAGGCAGTTAATCCACTGATCCCCGGGCACCAAAGACATGGATTTCGAATTAAGGCAGCGGAAAACACGTCAGTTGAATGCATTCAGTTGGACAACGGACTAGGTATCCCATTTTCCCTGTATGCAATCTCTGATAGAGGGACAATCTATTCAAGAGACTATAATGGCCTTCAGTAGATTTTTTTTTCTGCTACTTGATTGACCCAACTCTGATGTCAGTTGTTGACCTGCTGCATTCACAGGAAGATGAAGACCGAGGCAGAGCTGATCCAAGCCGGGCACCTGGACTCCAAGCTAGAGGATCTATGGGGAGAGATTGTGCAGTATGACCCTTTTATCTGTCTGCCTCTGTTACTATTTCTTTATCTATTTACATTACAGGAGGCTGCTGAGGGCTCATAATAATGGCTGGAATGGAGTGGATGGAATGGTATCAACCACACGGAAACAAGGTGTTTGATACCATTCCATGAATTCCGTTCCAGCCATTACTATGAGCCTGTCCTCCTCAATTAAGGTGCCACTAGCCACCTGTGATTTACATGTATATTTGCATTTTTCTGAGAAACTTGACTTTCTGTGCCTGTCAGGAAGAAGAAACAGGAACAGGACGAGGCAGACGTGAAAAGGAAGGTCACAGACACAGCCTATCTAGGTAACAGATAACCCACTTCATGCACACCACCAGCTGCTTTTGCCTGTAGCTTTTCTTAATCTACTCAGTAAATATAACCGTATTTTCTGCTATTGCTCCATGGGCACCCCTTTGTATATGTCTCACTCCAAACGTTGTAAAACACAATATACCAGATAGTATACAGGTTGATGAAGATGTAGTTATGTTTCTTCAATGATTCAATAAACCCACAGGGGATGTTGAAATAAAAAAACATCATGCCAAGGGGTTTGGATGAGGAGCTCTATCAGAAAGTATATCGAAGGCTGAGATAGATGTGTACACAGCCACAAAGGTGGTCAAAGTGAATAGTAGATCAATTGTAGTGTGATTGGTCAAACTAAGAACAGTCTCACCCCGCCGCCCCACCCCCCTTCCAGCCAGACAGGCGGTGAAGAACACCCCTAAAAGAGTGCCCAGTGTGACCGTGCGCTCTCCCCTGGGGTGCGGCTCGCCAAGCCTCGAGTTCTGCCAAGGGGACACACCCCAGAGCACACCCGAGGACCCCAGCACCTCAGTGACTGTGAGTCCCTGTCAGCTACAGGGGAACGGGGCAGGGGCAGGGGCAGGTAGAGAGATGATTGGAGTTCAGTAGAAACATTCTTGATTTGATATCAATTAGATGTGGTGGAACGTGCTACACAGAATGCCTTTTCCTCGGCCTGCCTGCCTCTCCTTTGCATGTTATTCTCCCCCTGTTCCCTTTTCCCAACTTCATTTTCTCCCCTCCTCTGTAGGCACCAGGAGTAGCAGGGTTCATGCCCCTGACTGAGGCCTGTGGGCTGGGTGGTGCAGAGTCAGGCCTGGGCACTCTTCTGGATGAATCCCCACAAAAGAAGCTCTTGGGCCAGAAAGCCACGCCGCCACCATCCCCTCTCCTCTCTGAGCTACTGAAGAAAGGCAGTCTCCTACCCACAAGCCCCAGACTGGTATGTCTGAGAGGAAATAGTATTCCATAGAGATTGTTCACTTTCATAAAATGTAACTACCCACAGCCATTTGAACATCTCAGACACACCGTCAGATGAATCCTCTTGCAGCTACAGAGTGCTGTGTTTGTCTTATAGGTTGGAGATGGCGACCTGCCTGGTAATATGACAATAGCACATGACCTACAGCTCACAGGCTCTGTTCTTCCTGGCAGTCTAGCAACAGGTACACACACTCACACTTATCAGTCCCACCAGAATTTTGCGATCACAACTTTCTTTTAGCAATATCAACAATTCCCCACATATTAAATTTGACCAAGTACCACACTATTTCTGCTTAAAACTGTCTGATCACCACGATACAAAAAAGAGCTCGCAATTTTAACTAATCACAACATTTTTACCGCATAAATTAGTTCAATCAAGTCAACAAACGTTTTCCCCAACTAATAGTTAAAATGGAGTATTGCTTAGCGTTGCATTTTGATTAGATCAAGGCTCTGCCTGCTCTCTGCACGCTCTGTGTGTGTCCGTGTGTTTGTGTCCGTGTGCGTGTGCGTGTGTGTGTGTGTGTCCGTGTGCGTTAGGTGCCCCTACACTTTCTCGTCTGCTGGAGGCTGGGCCTCAGTTCTCAACTCCGCTGGACTCCTTGGCCAGCAGCACAGACTCCTCCAGTGTCCTTCTCACTGCTGCACCCCCCACTATGGACTCCCCCGCCTCACTACACACAGGTCTCTCCCTTTCCCTTCCTGCCTCCCTCTCTCTGCTTCTATACTGTACAATCACTGCACATCCATCCTCTTCATTCTTTCGTCAACACCAAGCATCTCCTCTGTCTGTCATCAGATTGTGGCCATAAGTGTCTGTCACCTGAACATCAGACTCCTGTACATGACTTGTCAGTCCATCTCATCTCCTCCAACATGAAGCACATCCCCATGATTATGTCCTCAGTCTGTTGTCTTTACCCAGAGATTGGATTTGAATCATGTAAGGCTGTTAGTAATCTGTGTGTGTGTGTGTGTGTGTGTGTGTGTGTGTGTGTGTGTGTGTGTGTGTGTGTGTGTGTGTGTGTGTGTGTACAGGAGGGAATGAGGTGGGGGCCTCCCTGCCTGGCCCAGGGGATGGGACAGAAGAAGACCTAGTGACAGTGTCATACATGGCAGAAGAATTGGACCTGGAGACAGTGGGGGACATCATCGCCATCATCGAGGACAAGGTGCTCCTTCTACGCCTCACACACCTAAAAACATGAGATGTGTTCGAATACCCATTATAACATACTGTATACTAAAGTCGTGGCCAAAAGTTTTGAGAATGACACAAATATGAATTTTCACAAAGTCTGCTGCCTCAGTTTGTATCATGGTAATTTGCATATACTCAAGAATGTTATGAAGAATGATCAGATGAATTGCAATTAATTGCAAAGTCTCTCTTTGCCATGCAAATGAACTGAATCCCCCAAAAACATTTCCACTGCATTTCAGCCCTGCCACAAAAGGACCAGCTGACATCATGTCAGTGATACTCTCGTTAACACAGGTGTGTGTTGACGAGGACAAGGCTGGAGATCACTCTGTTATGCTGATTGAGTTCGACTAACAGACTGGAAGCTTCAAAAGGAGGGTGGTGCTTGGAGTCATTGTTCTTCCTCTGTCAAACATGGTTACCTGCAAGGAAACACGTGCCGTCATCATTGCTCTCTACAAAAAGGGCTTCACAGCCAAGGATATTGCTGCCAGTAAGATTGCACCTAAATCAACCATTTATCGGATCATCAAGAACATCATGGAGAGCGGTTCAGTTGTAGTGAAGAAGGCTTCAGGGTGCCAAAGAAAGTCCAGCAAGCGCCAGGACCGTCTCCTTAAGTTGATTCAGCTGTGGGATCGGGGCACCACCAGTACAGAGCTTGCTAAGGAATGGCAGCAGGCAGATGTGAGTGCATCTGCACACACAGTGAGGCAAAGACTTTTGGAGGATGGCCTGGTGTCAAGAAGGGCAGCAAAGAAGCCACTTCTCTCCAGGAAAAACATCAGGGATAGACTGATATTCTGCAAAAAGTACAGGGATTGGACTGCTGAGGACTGGGGTAAAGCTTGTCCGGAGAAGACAAGGTGAACGCTACCATCAGTCCTGTGTCATGCCAACAGTAAAGCATCCTGCGACCATTCATGTGTGGGGTTGCTTCTCAGCCAAAGGAGTGGGCTCACTCACAATTTTGCCGAAGAACACAGCCATGAATAAAGAATGGTACCAACACATCCTCTGAGAGCAACTTCTCCCAACCATCCAGGAAACGTTTGGTGATGAACAATGCCTTTTCCAACATGATGGAGCACCTTGCCATAAGGCAAAAGTGATAACTAAGTGGCTCGGGGAACAAAACATAGATATTTTGGGTCCATGGCCAGGAAACTCCCCAGACCTTAATCCCATTGAGAACTTGTGGTCAATCCTCAAGAGGCGGGTGGACAAACAAAAGCCCACAAATTCTGACAAACTCCAAGCATTGATTATGCAAGAATGGTCTGCCATCAGTCAGGATGTGGCCCAGAAGATAATTGACAGCATGCCAGGGCGGATTGCAGAGGTCTTGAAAAAGAAGGCTCAACACTGTGAATATTGACTCTTTGCATCAACTTCATGTAATTGTCAATAAAAGCCATTGACACGTATGAAATGCTTGTAATTATACTTCAGTATTACATAGTAACATCTGACAAAATATCTAAAGACACTGAAGCAGCAAACTTTTTGGAAATTAATATTTGTGTCATTCTCAAAACGTTTGACCATGACTGTACATACTTAATGGGTATATACAACCTACTATATACTATTAGTTAATTTTAGTATACTGTAAACGAACGGTATCCTTTCAGTTGAGCATATTAGCACTAAGTCTGTCTACCGGGAGTTGATGCTGTTGCTATGCAATCTTTTGACAGCTTGTTAGCATAACAAATTACTAGCTAGACATTTTACGACTTCGGTGTGTTAGTAAATTCAATCTGGAGTGTCAGAGTGCATTCTGGGCACTCGTAAATTCTGAGCATTGTCAGCTTGTCCGTTCGTAAATTCAGAGCGTTTCCCTCTGAGTGTTGAGTGCACACTGGACGTTCTGGCCGTGGAATAGGGTTGATCCGAGCGTTTCCCTCTCAGAGTGTTGAGTGCACACTGGACGTTCTGGCCGTGGAATAGGGTTGATCCGAGCGTTTCCCTCTCCGAGTGTTGAGTGCACACTGGACGTTCTGGCCGAGGAGTAGGGTTGATCCGAGCGTTTCCCTCTCCGAGTGTTGAGTGCTAACTAACTTTAGGTATCTAGCTAACATACCGGTACCTGCTATGTGGTGCGTAAAGGATAGCGTAGCCAACAAACTGTCAGCCAACACAACTTGTAGCATAACTTAGCTGAAAAGTCATTACTTTATTACATTGCTCAACATTTTCTTAACCTTTGTCATAATTAGTTAAAGCATTGAATTTGTATCCTCTCTCGTCGGACTTGGGCTGCATATTTTCTGCCATTGTCTTCGAATCTGAAAACGTTGTGAAGCCACGCCCATTTTGGGAAGAATTGCATTAATAGTGAAATGTGTCCACTGCTTGTATACTTCGTATTTTGGCAAATGTAGAATGACATCCGGGAACTTTTGGCATTCTAACTATATCCATACTATGACCAATAAGCATACTAAATACTCCATTTACGTTACAAATAGTAGGGTTAGTGCGGTTAGTTATGAGTATTCGAACACAGCAACGGAATGATACTCAACTGTTCTGCCTATAAAGCCATAGTGATATCAGCCTCCTCTCCTTAATAACAGTACATTTAATAGGTTTTCCTGAGGTGTCTTTACAGTGACAAACTGTGACCTGTCATCCTACAGGGTGATGAGAATACTGAGGCTTTGGATGCGGCTGCAGTGGAGGCTGCTCTGTCCCTGTGTGAGGAGACAGGCCATGCCCTGTCTGGCCATTGGGAGCCAGGGCCCTTCAAGTCCCCTGAGTGTGACCGTTCTGGGGCCTCACACCTCTCCTCCCTCGCTGGCAGTCTGGAGATGAAGAGGGAGGTCATGCAGTTACGGGGTGGGACCTCTGCATGTGACAGCCAGGACAACTGTCCATCAGGGTACCCACACCCCCTGGGCATCAGCGGCCTTCCTCCCTCCTCCTCTTCCTCCTCCTGCTCGTCTATGATGCTGGAGCACAGCCAGGCTATTGGGGCTCGTCTGGAGCCTGGGGCCATGGGCGGGGCCGATGGGGAGGGAAGCCCAGTCTCTCCCCACGCCACCATCAGGTGTGAGAGTGAAGAGTGGACGCAGCAAGGAGCTGACAACCCATATGCAGGTCACTCATAGCCCTGGCACATCAGACTGACAGTCATACACAGAGGCCCAGACACCTGCCTTGGGCACAAGCTCTTGAGTAAACACGTTTGCCATCTGTTCTCATCATCACTTCCTGTTTCTCTTTTCACTTTCTCTTTCTCCCTCAGACTCCGAGGATGGCCCCATGACAAGAAGACATTCCAAGGTACACCTCGCCCTCACTGAGGAGAGAACAGGCTTGTGCTGCTGATACCTGTTGTCCTTATGTTAGAACCTGAAATCCACTGTAGATATATCCAACTCACTCTCTCGCCCTCTCTCTCTGAACCTGTGTAGGACGTGAAGGAGGAAGAGGGGGTGAGCGACGGAGAGGAGGGGAGTGCCTCAGAGACTAAAGAGGGCCTGGATGGGGATGGGGGGGATGAGGAGGGGGACGGAGCAGAGGCCTACCTGTCGGAGGCAGAGGGGGAGACCGAGCTGGAACCCCCAGCCAGTGAGAGTGAGGACGGTTACAGTCTGCACACAGCCTCCTCCTCTCTGCAGCTCCACACCACTGCAGACTCTATCCCCAGCAGCCCTGCCTCCTCCCAGTTGTGAGTCACACACACACCACACACACACACACACACCACCAAGCATGTCTATATCTGGTCAAAACTCCCTCTCTCTTTTTCTCTGTCTATTCAGTTCAATGTGCAGTGAGGACCAGGAGGCCAGACAGGCTCAGAAGATCTGGAAAAAAGCCATCATGCTGGTATGGCGTGCAGCTGCCAATCATAGGTAAGAATCTCACTCATGGAACCCCGGGCTATAACAGGATCCTGCCTGCACCATGCGCCAGGCCTCTCATTTCAGCTTTTGAAAGTGATATATTTGCTGTGTTCCTGATGCAGGTATGCTAATGTATTCCTGCAGCCTGTGACTGATGACATTGCCCCGGGGTACCACAGTATTGTTCACAGGTAAGCACTGATACAGGGAACAGGTAAACACTGACCACTGACACAGGGAATAGGTAAACACTGACCACTGATACAGGGAACAGGTAAACACTGACCGCTGACACAGGGAACAGGTAAACACTGACCGCTGACACAGGGAACAGGTAAACACTGACCGCTGACACAGGGAACAGGTAAACACTGACCGCTGACACAGGGAACAGGTAAACACTGACCGCTGACACAGGGAACAGGTAAACACTGACCGCTGATACAGGGAACAGGTAAACACTGACCGCTGACACAGGGAACAGGTAAACACTGACCGCTGACACAGGGAACTGGTAAACACTGACCGCTGACACAGGGAACTGGTAAACACTGACCGCTGACACAGGGAACAGGTAAACACTGACCGCTGACACAGGGAACAGGTAAACACTGACCGCTGACACAGGGAACAGGTAAACACTGACCGCTGACACGGGGAACAGGTAAACACTGACCGCTGACACGGGGAACAGGTAAACACTGACCGCTGACACGGGGAACAGGTAAACACTGACCGCTGACACGGGGAACAGGTAAACACTGACCGCTGACACGGGGAACAGGTAAACACTGACCGCTGACACGGGGAACAGGTAAACACTGACCGCTGACACGGGGAACAGGTAAACACTGACCGCTGACACGGGGAACAGGTGCTTTCTTTGCTGGCTTGGCCTTCCCATTCAGTCTTATCTGTCGGACAACCTGACCACGCTCCTCTCTCCTCCGCCCCCCTCTCTCCTCCGACCACTCCCTCCTCCGCCCCTCTCTCTCCTCCGCACCTCTCTCTCCTCCGCACCTCTCTCTCCTCCGCCCCTCTCTCTCCTCCGCCCCTCTCCCTCCTCCGCCCCTCTCTCTCCTCCACCCCAGGCCCATGGACCTGTCCACCATTAAGAAGAGCATTGAGACCGGTCTGATCCGCACCACGGCAGAGTTCCAGCGGGACATCATGCTGATGTTCCAGAACGCGGTGATGTACAACAGCTGTGACCACGACGTGTTCCACATGGCCCTGGAGATGCAGAGGGACGTCCTGGAGCAGATCCAGCAGTTCCTGGCCACACAGCTCATCATGCAGACATCCGAGTCTGGCGTCAGCGCCAAGAGCCTGAGGGGCCGGGAGAGCACCCGCAAGCAGGACCCCTCGGACAAGGTGTTCTGCTCATTGGGACGGCACGGGGTAGTGGGTCTATAGATAAGAATGAGAGGAGAGAGTGGGGGGAGAATGGAGAGTCCAGGAGAGGAAAGGAAGGTGAGGATTTGGGGATGCAAGGAGAGCCAGATTAGGGATCTGTTTAACCTCAGAGGAAAGGAAAGGGCACAAGTCTCTTACCATTGGCAGGCAACAAAACACAGTGTCCTAGATTTTATATGGGGCACATGTAAGTCAGCCATAGTGTTTTCTTAATACATGACCTGTGCTTCACTGTTCATTTTATCCATTTCCCCATTGATATCCTTCACTATTCTCCACTATGAGTTGTCATGGATGGAGACCATACGGTTGGTTGGCTTCATGGGCTTGGATGGTGTTAAACTCATGATAGTAGATAGGAACCCGACTCCCTCAGATGTATGTCTGGTAATACTGTTGAATTGCTTCACAGACAATGACACAAAATAGTTGAAACACATGCACTGCTCCCCTACCTGTGCATATATAAACTCAGCAAAAAAAGAAACGTCCCTTTTTCAGGACCCTGTCTTTCAAAGATAATTCGTAGAAATCCAAATAACTTCACAGATCTTCATTGTAAAGGGTTTAAACACTGTTCTCATGCTTGTTCAATGAACCATAAACAATTCATGAACATGCACCTGTGGAACGCTCGTTAAGACACTAACAGCTTACAGACGGTAGGCAATTAAGGTCTCAGTTAGGAAAACTTAGGACACTAAAGAGCCCTTTCTACTGATTCTGAAAAACACCAAAAGAAAGATGCCCAGGGTCCCTGCTCATCTGAGTGAACATGCATTAGGCATTCTACAAGGAGGCATGAGGACTGCAATCTGGCCAGGGCAATAAATTGCAATGTCTGTACTGTGAGACGCCTAAGACAGCGCTACAGGGAGACAGGACGGACAGCAGATCGACCTCGCAGTGGCAGACCACGTGTAACAACACCAGGCACAGGATCGGGACATCCAAACATCACACCTGCGGGACAGGTACAGGATGGCAACAACAACTGCCCGAGTTACACCAGGAATGCACAATCACTCCATCGGTGCTCAGACTGTCCGCAATAGGCTGAGAGAGGCTGGACTGAGGGCTTGTCGGCCTGTTGTAAGGCACTGATGAGTTGCCGTTTTGTATCACCAGGGGTGATGGTCGGATTTGCGTTTATCATCGAAGGAATGAGCGTTACACCGAGGCCTGTACTCTGGAGCGGGATCGATTTGGAGGTCATGGTCTGGGGCGATGGAGGGTCCGTCATGGTCTGGGGCGATGTGTCACAGCATCATTGGACTGAGCTTGTTGTCATGGCAGGCAATCTCAACGCTGTGTTACAGGGAAGACATCCTCCTCCCTCATGTGGTACCCTTCCTGCAGGCTCATCCTGACATGACCCTCCAGCATGACAATGCCACCAGCCATACTGCTCGTTCAGTGCGTGATTTCCTGCAAGACAGGAATGTCTGTTCTGCCATGGCCAGCGAAGAGCCCGGATCTCAATCCCATTGAGCACGTCTGGGACCTGTTGGATCGGAGAGTGAGGTCTAGGGCCATTCCCCCCAGAAATGTCCGGGAACTTGCAGATGCCATGGTGGAAGAGTGGGGTAACATCTCACGGCAAGAACTGGCAAATCTGGTGCAGTCCATGAGGAGGAGATGCACTGCAGTACTTAATGCAGCTGGTGGCCACACCAGATACTGACTGTTACTTTGATTTTGACCCCTTTGTTCAGGGACACATTATTCCATTTCTAATAGTCACATGTCTGTGGCACTTGTTCAGTTTATGTCTCAGTTGTTGAATCTTATGTTCATACAAATATTTACACATGTTAATAAGTTTGCTGAAAATAAACGCAGTTGACAGTGAGAGGATGTTTCATTTTTTGCTGAGTTTAGGAACAACGTGAGACAAAGGTGACTGAGTCCACACAGTTAAATTTCTCTCAGCTCTCTATCTGATGCATACCTGACACACTTTCTTGTCCATCCTTTCACAGCCTTTGTGTCTGTTGGCTTTTTGTGTATTTGTGTGGGTTTGTGTGCGCGTGTATTTTGTGTGTGTACCTCAGCTTGTTATATAAGGTATGTGAAGACAGCCATGGCAACACTCCAACCTTGTGTTCCTCTCCAGTTTCTCTAGCGCTGGCTGGTGGAAAGCAGGAAAGAAGGTCATGGTTTAGGGAGACAATCTATTTTCGATTTAGCAGGACAGATCTAATTTTTATTGTAGTATTTGAAGTTTGCTATGCTACAAAATGTCATATTTGGTCACATGGTACATATTGTCACTGGGATGTTTAGATTTGGTTAACCACAAAACATGGCTCCAACAATCTCTTCATAATCCAAGTGAGGAATTGGTTTCCCACCTGTTTTAAGAAAAGAAGTTGCCTCAGTTCTTGAACCACTCCTGTGAGATGGGTTCTGTACCTGCTGCTCTATGTTTGCCCACAGGGTTATATTGTATACAGTATTTATAGTGTCCATGAGTGGTGGTGTGCATTTATTTTATACCCTCTCTTGGATGGGTCTGTATCTTTTTATGTGGGTGTATGTAGTTCTCTGTTGTCGGGATGGGTGCTCCACTGCTCCTCTTCTTTCCTTGTTTTCTGTGTGTCTTTTGATCCCTCTTTCTGACTGTATCCTTTGTCCTCTCACAGGACAATGTCCCCATGGCCTCTCCTGCCTTCCTTCTCTCTCTCTTTGTAAGTACCCGGTCTGCAGTTTATGACCTGTCAGACTACAGCTGGGGTATTCACATTCTGCAGTGTATGACCTGTCAGACTACAGCTGGGGTATTCACATTCTGCAGCTTATGACCTGTCAGACAACAGCTGGGGTATTCACATTCTGCAGCTTATGACCTGTCAGACAACAGCTGGGGTATTCACATTCTGCAGTTTATGACCTGTCAGACTACAGCTGGGGTATTCACATTCTGCAGTTTATGACCTGTCAGACAACAGCTGGGGTATTCACATTCTGCAGTTTATGACCTGTCAGACTACAGCTGGGGTATTCACATTCTGCAGTTTATGACCTGTCAGACTACAGCTGGGGTATTCACATTCTGCAGTTTATGACCTGTCAGACTACAGCTGGGGTATTCACATTCTGCAGTTTATGACCTGTCAGACAACAGCTGGGGTATTCACATTCTGCAGTTTATGACCTGTCAGACAACAGCTGGGGTATTCACATTCTGCAGTTTATGACCTGTCAGACTACAGCTGGGGTATTCACATTCTGCAGTTTATGACCTGTCAGACTACAGCTGGGGTATTCACATTCTGCAGTTTATGACCTGTCAGACAACAGCTGGGGTATTCACATTCTGCAGTTTATGACCTGTCAGACAACAGCTGGGGTATTCACATTCTGCAGTTTATGACCTGTCAGACAACAGCTGGGGTATTCACATTCTGCAGTTTATGACCTGTCAGACTACAGCTGGGGTATTCACATTCTGGCCCTAGGTCACACAAATCAAATTCAAATCAAATGTATTTATATAGCCCTTCTTACATCAGCTGATATATCAAAGTGCTGTACAGAAACCCAGCCTAAAACCCCAAATAGCAAGCAATGCAGATGTAGAAGCACACTGCTTGAATAAACTTTTTCAACATAATTTCAATTAAGTTACGTTGAACCAACGTGGAACAGACGTCTGTGCCCAGTGGGTAGTATTTTCATTTCTTACAGTCCCCCCCCTCTCTCTCTCTCGCTCCTACACACACATGCAGGCATATAGCAACAAAAAAAACAAATTGGCTCACTTTCATGCACACAAGCATTTTGGTTTGTAATTTGCATTGAATCTAAATGTTTTTATTTTATTTTACCTTAACTGACTTGCCTAGTTAAATAAAGAACAAATTCCTATTCTCAATGTCAGCCTAGGAACAGTGGGTAAACTGCCTTTTTCAGGGGCAGAACAACAGCTCGGGGATTTGATCTTGCAACTTTTCAGTTAAAAGTCCAACGCTCTAACCACTAGGCTACCTGCTGCCCCAGGAACCATGTTTCCTTTCATTTACAAACACAACAGTATGATGGCCAGTCCATCCGGTGTCCAGGTTACAGCTACAGCTGTGAACGACTGTGTTTTCCAGGGTGATGGCTAGTTTTTCAAGCTTCTGGTTGCTTTGGACCAGAGTTAACCCATCTCTTCTCTGTGCCCATCTATACAGGATGGGGGCACCAGGGGGCGCCGTTGTGCCATAGAAGCCGACCTGAAGATGAAGAAATAAGCCGCAGGGAAGCAGCTGAAGACTGGAATACGTCTGATTGGTGTCCTCCGTGGTCATGTCCCACTTGATTACGCTAACGAAGGACACCACAGTCGGGGTCAATGTCGTTCCATGTCCTGTCACTTCAATTGGACATGGCGTGTCTCGCTGAGAGCCATTCCTGAATTGCAGTTTAGAGAACGCAACGAGAGCTGGGCGATAGACAAAAATCCATATCATGATAAATAGAATACGTTTATAACATTAATGTGCAGCAGTTCTTTATTACCTTAACTACTAGTACTTTGAATGTTGTAGCTATCAATTGTTCAATTTAACTATCACCCATATTAGCAGACTCATTTAATTTCAAACTTCACATTTCTCCAGTATAGGCTTCTTTTCGTAATGAAAGACATCAGCAAAAAGTCCACGATAAGTGGTCGGTTCAGTCGGTGTCGAACATTTCCGGTTTATCTTCCCAGCTCTAAACTCAAACCCAGCACTGAGAATCACTTATTTCCCAACTTCTGAATGTGTCAACAGAAAACATATAGACCTTGCATTGTGTATGTCAATTGTTTTTAAGTCCTATGTATAGTATTGTACAGGCATGTCCCTTGTGTACATATGGTGACCCAATAAATATTTGTCGCAAGATTGTGGTTCTCCAACTCAAGCAAGTAGTGTGTGATTTAAAAAAAGAAGCTATAATCCTTAGTTGACATGTCCATTTTTGGACTTAAATTAATGATATCTATTGATTCTTGAATAATAACTTAAATGCCTAAAATCAAATCAAAGGTTATTTGTCGCGTGTGTGAATACAACAGTGAAATACTTACACGCTCTAACCAATAGTGCGGAGAGAGAAAAAAAGTGTGTGTGTAGGTAAGTAAAGAAATAAAACAACAGTAAAAAAACATTTGAAAACAAGAGTAGCAAGGCTATATACAGACACCTGTTAGTCAAGCTTATTGAAGTAGTATGTACATGTAGGTATTGTTAAAGTGACTATGCATATATGATGAACAGAGCGTAGCAGTAGCGTAAAAAGGGGTTGGCAGGTGGTGGGACACAATGCAGATATCCTGGTTAGCCAATGTGTGGGAGCACTGGTTGGTCGGGCCAATTTAGGTAGTATGTACATGAATGTATAGTTAAAGTAACTATGCATATAAGATAAACAGAGAGTAGCAGCAGCGTAAAAGAGGGGTTGGGGGGGGCACACAATGCAAATAGTCCGGGTAGCCATTTGGTTACCTGTTCAGCAGTCTTATGGCTTGGGGGTAAAAACTGTTGAGAAGCATTTTTTGTCATAAGACTTGGCACTCCGGTACCGCTTGCCATGCGGTAGTAGAGAGAACAGTCTATGACTGGGGTGGCTGGGGTCTTTGACAATTTTCAAGGCCTTCCTCTGACACCGCCTGGTGTAGAGGTCCTGGATGGCAGGCAGCTTTGCCCCAGTGATGTACTGGGCCGTACTCACTACCCCCTGAAGTGCCTTGCGGTTGGAGGCCGAGCAATTGCCGTACCAGGCAGTGATGCAACTCATAGCTGAACCACTTACATCTCTGTTCAATCTAACCCTGGAATTTAAAGAAATTCCCCACATCTGGAAATCAGCATTTGTCCTACCACTTTTAAAAGGGGGGAGATCCAACCCTTTTAAATAATTACAGGCCAATCTCAAAGCTATCACCCCTGGTGAAAATACTTGAAACCCTTGTGAGTCAACAGCTAAAAGAGTTTTTATTTACTAACTCTATTTTATTAATGTACCAATCGGGCTTCAGGAGGAAGCATAGCACAATTACAGCAGCCATGAAGATTTTAGATGATATCACTGAAGCCAGAAGGAGGCTAGTATCAGCTACATTTTTGCCTTTACTAGACTATGGGGATATTTTATATATGAATGCTTCCGCTCAGTGTTTGAGATCAATTGACACCCTTTACCATGGCACTTTGAGATTTATTTAAACTGCAAAACCCTTATGCACCACTGCACTTTGTATACCAGTGTTGGCTGGCCTTCTCTAGTCACTCGTAGGCTCAGGCATTGGTATACTTTATTTACTAAGCAATTTGGGCTTTACTACCTTTTTATAGGTCCTTCTGTAGCTCAGTTGGTAGAGCATGGCGCTTGTGACGCCAGGGTAGTGGGTTCGATTCCCGGGACCACCCATACGTAGAATGTATGCACACATGACTGTAAGTCGCTTTGGATAAAAGCGTCTGCTAAATGGCATATATTATTATTATTATTATTTGGGCATTTTTATTGTTCAGAAATGTAGTGGGTACTCTCGTCATTTTCTGGATGTTATCCCGCTAACTCTTCCAAATGTCCGAACTGAATTTGGTAAAAGGGCTTTTAAGTACTCTGCGCCATCGTCTTGGAACGCCTTACAAAATACTTTTTAACTGGAAGAACTTGTCCCGATTGGTATTTTTGGATCACTGATGAAGGATCTTGAGACTGATTCCCTGACCTGTCAATGTTTTTAATTTGCTGTTTTTGATTTTGTTATACTCTAGTGAATTCTATGGTTTTTACTAGATTACTTGTAGTTTTTCTTGTTTGTAATGACTTGGTGCTGCCAGTCTTGGCCAGGACACTCTTGAAAAAGAGATTTTAAATCTCAATGAGCCCTTCCTGGTTAAATAAAGGTTACATAAAGGTTAAACAAAGGTTAAATAAAAAAACAGTGTAGGCTGAAAACACTGTTCAAACAAATGTCTCATGGTTGGTTAGTCAAGCCATAGCTCTGTCTATGGATGTGAGTGGTCACATTTCTCCCTCACTCTTTTTCACCCAAAACAGAGGCAGGGCCACCGCTTTGTTATTGTTGGAATTAAAGTTTATAGCTTCAAAAGAAATCCAACAAGGATTAAGGCTGGGATTTAATATGATTGTGTCGACAATGTTCGCGGAGACCGCAATCACGGTAAACGCTGCATATGTCAGCTCAATCGAACAATTTGCATTGTCGACAGCGCAATCAGGCTGAAACTCTGCCTGAGCTGGCGTGTAATACCAGTAGGGTGAGAGTATAGCCATCTGAATCAATACTCTGTAGATATACTAGACAAAAATCAACCCATAGACAGCAAAATATTGTTTAACTTTTTAATAAACCAGCTTGAAAACCTGCTCTGACAGCAGAACTCAACACCAGAGTTCAGCCAAGAGACAACTGGGTCTCTAGTTAGCATCAGGTCTAATCTGTAATCCATTACTGCCCCAACCGCATCCTGTCTGTCTGCCACTGGTGTGGCTGTTAACCCTTCGTCTGCTGGATTTATGATCGGACTAAAGGAAGGTCAAGCATTAAAAGATTACCGAACAAATGTTCATTTGGAGAAATGTTTGAAAGCTCTTAGTAAAGTAACAGTTGATTAAATGAATGGGCAGGATGAGTGGATTTCTCTTAGTCCTTTACCGAGGTGTACTGCAGGAGCTATTGACTGAGCACCTGATGTGCAACAAGGACACATTTAGTTTTAAAAGGTGGCAGAACATGGGGCTGCATGCATTGGGGAATAGAGACTAGGACAGCAGGTTCCAAATAAAACAGCATCAAGAAGTGCTTAAGAATGAACCAGAAGGACCAAATAATGGACAAGTACAACTATGGCAACGCCGTTTGGCAAAGTCTTAGAGCACAGTTAAATAAAATAAAGTATCAATGCATTTCACATAAAACAGAAATCTGCAGTTAGAGTGTAAGTAAATCTAATGTTGTAGAGATATAGTATATAGCTCAGGCCTTACTTTCTCTAACAGGCATGATAAATCTACATTTTCTTCACAGTTTAAGACCACATAGATCTGTCTTTTCAAATAGAAGCTCTAGTTTGCGTCAGTCTCTGAAAACCTATTCTAGAAGTTAGTGGTTCTCAGGTCCTTGCATTCTTTCTTCAAAATTAAAAATGTTCTTTACAATTAAAAAGTGACTCACTGCTCTAGCTATGTTCTTTCCAAGACCTACATAATATACTGAATTAAAACTCACGCCACAGAAACATACATGGAAATAAATGAGTAACCCAGCAGCAATACTAAACATGTTTCAAACAGGTGACTAACAAAGTGTAGGTGTAAACAGACAACCATTTTCTCAAATGTTGTAAGCAAGCCTATATTCCTTAATGTAAGGAAGCATTAACAAGGCTCCTCCTGTACATCAATAAAACAATCCCAGAGCCAGCCAGACTGGGCTTTATGTTGTTATCCACAGAGCCACGGTGGGCCACGCATAGTACATGCACCTCCACTTTCTTCCATCCAGAGGAGAGAAGGCACAATGTTTCAGATCAAAGGGCTTTGGCTACCACTGTGCTCTATCCAGAGAAGAGATGTTCTTCAAAAAAAGTGACCCGATTGAATAAATAAAATAAATAAACCATATTAAATTAGTGAAAGTGTAGAATTCCCAGCTGGAAAGAGATCCTCCTGTCTAAGCCCCTCATTCTCCTCTCTGTCGGCCCACAAAGCGGTACAGCTTGTCACAGTTGTCCAGCTTCAGAGACTCAGCCTTCGCCTTCAGTCTGTCATCACGGTACAGTTGTGCAAGATTCGCCAAATCCGACTCTGAGGAATGAGAAAAACATCAACTCATATATGGATACATTCATACTCTACAACATGAATAAACCATGTGTGGCTCTCTCAGTCAACACATGTCAAGTGGCTGTCAATGGGGACAGAGCCAAGCTGCCAGAACCTGCATGCAGCTGGACTTACTCTGTTGTTTCTCCTTCCAGCAGCTGCTCTGCAGGTGTTCGATGTAGTCACTCTCTATGGTCTTCTCCAGCTCCTCCAGGGACTCCCCACGGTACTCCTTCTGGAAGTCCTTGTCCACGTAGTAGGGAACACCCATGTTCTGGGTCTCCCGGGACACCACCAGGCCCATGGCCCTGAAATAAACATCAAATCAAATGTTATTAGTCACATACATATGTCTAGCAGATATTAATGCGAGTGTAGCGAAATGCTTGTGCTTCTAGCTACAACAGTGCAGTAATATCTAACAAATGATCTAACAATTCCCCAACAACTTCCTAATACACACAAATCTAAAGGGGTGAATGAGAATATGTACATGTAAGTATATGGATGAGCGATGGCAGAATGGCATAGGCAAGGTGCAGTAGATGGTATAAAATATAGTACACACAGACGTGATATGAGTAATGTAAGATATGTAAACATTATTAAAGTGGCATTATTTAGAGTACATTGTATAAAGTGACTAGTGATCCATTTATTAAAGTGGACAGTGATTGGGTCTCAATGTAGCCAGCAGCCTCTCTGAGTTAATGATTGCTGTTTAACAGTCTGATGGCCTTGAGATATAAGCCGTTTTTCAGTCTCTCGGTCCCAGCTTTGATGCACCTGTACTGACCTCGCCTTCTGGATGATAGTGGTGTGAACAGGCAGTGGCTCAGGTGGTTGTCTTTGATGATCTTTTTGGCCTTCCTGTGACGTCGGGTGCTGTAGGTATAATGGAGTGCAGGTAGCTTGCCCCCGGTGATGCATTGTGCAGACCGCACCACTATCTGGACAGCGTTGTGGTTGAAGGGGGTGCAGTTGCCGTACCGGGGCTGTAATACAGCCTGACAGGATGCTCTCGATTGTGCATCTGTAAAAGTTTGTCAGGGTTTTGGGTGACAAGCCAAATTTGAGCCTTCTTGATCACACTATCTGTGTGGGTGGACCATTTACACCAGTACAGGAGGGGGCTGAGCACGCACCCTTGTGGGGCCCCAGTGTTGAGGGTCAGCGAAGTGGAGATGTTTCCTACCTTCACCAACTGGGGGTGGCCCGTCAGAAAGTCCAGGACCCAATTGCACAGGGCGGGGTAGAGACCCAGGGCCTCTAGCTTGATGATGAGCTTGGAGGGTAGGTACTATGGTGTTGAATGCTCAGCTGTAGTCAATGAAAAGCATTCTTACATAGGTATTGCTTTTGTCCAAATGGGGTAGGGCAGTGTGGAGTGCAATAGAGATTGCATCATCTGTGGATCCGTTGGGGCTGTTTGCCTCGAAGCGAGCATAGAAGTCTGGTAGACTCGTGTCACTGGGCAGCTTTCGGCTGTGCTTCCCTTCGTAGTCTAATGGTTTGCAAGCCCTGCGACATACGACGAGCGTCAGAGCCGGCGTAGTACAATTCAATCTTAGTCCTGTATTGACGCTTTGGTTCATCGGAGGGCATAGTGGAATTTCATATAAGCTTCTGGGTTAGAGTCCCACTCCTTGAAAGCGGCAGCTCTGGCCTTTAGCTCCGTGCAGATGTTGCCTGTAATCCATTGCTTCTGGTTGGGGTATGTACGTACGGTCACCGTGGGGGACGACGTCATCGATGCACTTATTGATGAAGCCAATGACTGATGTGGTGTACTCCTCACTGCCATCGGAGGAATCCCGGAACATATTCCAGCCTGTGCTAGAAACAGTCCTGTAGCTCAGCATCTGCTTCATCTGACCACTTTTTTGTTGATCTAGTCACTGGTACTTCCTGCTTTAATTTTTGCTCATAAGCAGGAATCAGGAGGATATAATTATGGTCAGATTTGCCAAATGGAGGGCGAGTGAGAGCTTTGTATGCATCTCTGTGTGTGGTGTAAAGGTGGTCTAGAGTTTTTTTCCCCCTCTGGTTGCACATTTAACATGCTGATAGAAATTTGGTAAAAAGGATTTAAGTTTCCTTGCATTAAAGTCCCCGGCCACTAGGAGCACTACTCTATGTAGATAGAGCATCTCATGATAAGCTGTAGACCACAGTACCTCAGGCGAGCAATAGCTTCAGACTTCCAGTGTGATGGCGATTGCGTCGTCTGTGGACCTGTTGGGGTGGTATGCAAACTGAAGTGGGTCTAGGGTGGCCGGTAAGGTGGAGGTGATATGATCCTTGACTAGTCTCTCAAAGCCCTTCATGATGACAGAAGTGAGTGCTACGGGGTGATAGTCATTTAGTTCAGTCATCTTTGCCTTCTTGGGTACAGGAACAATAGTAGCCATCTTGAAGCATGTGGGGACAACAGACTGGGATAGGGAGCGATTAAATATGTCCGTAAACACACTAGCCTGCGCATGCTCTGAGGACGCGGCTAGGGATGCCCTCTGGGCCTGCAGCTTTGTGAGGGTTAACATGTTGAGATATTTTACTAACGTCAGCCACAGAGGAGAGGGGTGCATGCCTTGTTAGCGGGCAGCGACGGTGGTACTATATTATCCTCCAAGCGGGCAAAGGTGTTTAGTTTGTCTGGAAGCATGACGTCAGTGTCCGCGATGTGGCTGGTTCTTTTTGTAGTCCGTGATTTCCTGTAGGCCCTGCCACATACGTCTCGTGTCTGAGCCGTTGAATTGCAACTCCACCTTGACATAGTCAGTCTCACTAAATGTTTACAAAGGGTACCCATTACACCTCACCCTCTTCAGGGTCCTCATGCACTCTGCACCCAGCATTTGACAGTGCACCATGCTACCAGTCTGTGAAATAGGTTCATATGGAGTCTATTTGAGAGACAAACTTATCATCAAGAAGCTTGGTTGATGTTGCAGTGGACTCACGGTTTGTAAAAGAGACCGTAAGGAGGGTTGGTGGCCATCAGTTGGGTCACAACAGATATGAGGATCAGCACCAGAACAGGAAGAAGCTGCAGGAAGGCTGTGAAGGTGTTCTGCTGAGGAAAGGCAGAACCAGAAGCAGTTCATAAACAAATCACATAACTGGAAAAACATTTCATCAATGTACAGAAACGTTTCAAGGACTTGTTTGCTTACTGCAACCTGCAATCTGCAATCTGTTCTAGGTATGGTGAAAGCTTCTACTCTTATTTTCACAGCTGGTCTGTTTCACTGGTCAACCTTCAACCCCCACTGTAACTGATCCTCTTGGAGCAGCATAAGGTTCTCCATTTAACTGCCTATTGCAGCACCTCAGAGGGAGATGGTATCCAATGACAAACAGGATTAAATCTAAACCCCCCACCCGACCTCAGGGAGTGGAGTTCTTTCAAATCAAGGTCCAGCATCAATTGTAAACCCATAAACACATCAGCTATAGCTCTGTTGGTTAAACTGTACACCCATAGGCAATCAGCTGTAGTTCTGTTGGTTAAACTGTAAACCCATAGGAAATCAGCTGTAGTTCTGTTGGTTAAACTGTGCACCCATAGGAAATCAGCTGTAGTTCTGTTGGTTAAACTGTGCACCCATAGGCAATCAGCTGTAGTTCTGTTGGTTAAACTGTAAACCCATAGGAAATCAGCTGTAGTTCTGTTGGTTAAACTGTAAACCCATAGGAAATCAGCTGTAGTTCTGTTGGTTAAACTGTGCACCCATAGGAAATCAGCTGTACTTCTGTTGGTTAAACTGTAAACCCATAGGAAATCAGCTGTAGCTCTGTTGGTTAATCACACAGCCACAGAACATCTATGAGTTGAACTGGTGGGATTTTCTCTGAGATCTCTCATGTGGGCAGTGACTGACCTGACTGCGGTTCTCCCCCACCTCCTCCTCGCGCCTCTCATATGCTCGTCGCCGACGAGGCTGATAGAAGTCAGAGTAGGTGGCTCCTCGGTTGGTGTACACATGGATGTTGCCTACAGGAGCAGAACAGACATGATTTACATGCTCTGAACTACTTGGCAACAACTGACAATGAGTCACTCAAATGCAAAATTCAAGTAACAGAGATTAACGCACACACCAACTCTCTCTTTCAGAAACACACACACACAAACTGACCTGTGGGAAACCTTCCTCCAAAGAAGATGTTGAAGAGTTCCTCAGGGGAGATGTCGGCCTCAAAGTCACTGTTGAAGTTGCGGTAGTGTCCGTGGCGAGCGTGGGCGGTGCTCTCAGACGGAGCCTGCTCTCCATACTGGTCATACTGATGACGCTTCTCAGCGTTGCTGAGCACCGCATACGCATTGCCTATGGCTGTAAAGAAACAAATACTTATCAGGCCTACGATTTGGTGCTGTCTGATGTACAGAGCCACAACAGCATGAGAAAGGAGGGCAAGTCTAATTATCTGCACCGGCAGCTCCACAAAAATACAAATCAAATCAAATTTTTTTTGTTGAATGCTTGGTAAACAACAGGTGTAGACTAACAGAAAGACTTTTACGGGTTCTTTTCCAACAATGAAGAGTTAAAGATAAAAATGTAATTCAAAATGTAAATGGTGACATGAGGAACACATACACAGTGTAAAAATAACATGGCGAAATACAGGGAGTACCAGTAGCGACTTGATGTGTAGAGGTACGAGGTAATTGAGATAGCTATTTACATATAGAGGTAAAGTGACAAGGCAACATGATAGATAGACAGTAGCAACATCCTATATATGGTGTAAAAAAAGTGTGTGTGTACTGACGCTATACCCACGTGGGTATAGCGTCAGTATGCTTGCGTGCGCATATACTGTTGAAGTTGGAGGTTTACATACACTTAGATCGGAGTCATTAAAACTCGTTTTTCAACCACTTGACAAATTTCTTGTTAACAAACTATATATAGTTTTGGCAAGTATGTTAGGACATCTACTTTGTGCATGACACAA
This sequence comes from Oncorhynchus gorbuscha, assembly GCF_021184085.1. Taxonomy (NCBI): domain Eukaryota; kingdom Metazoa; phylum Chordata; class Actinopteri; order Salmoniformes; family Salmonidae; genus Oncorhynchus; species Oncorhynchus gorbuscha. Next base: position 28,776,763 of record NC_060192.1, read on the forward strand.
GTCAATTTTCCAACAATTGTTAATAGACAAATTATTTCACTTATAATTCACTGTATCACAAGTCCAGTGGGTCAGAAGTTTACATACACTAAGATGATTGTGCCTTTAAACAGCTTGGAAAATTCCATAAAATAATGTCATGGCTTTAGAAGCTTGATAGGCTAATTGGAGGTGTACCTGTGGATGTATTTCAAGGACTACCATCAAACTCAGTGCCTCTTTACTTGACATCATGGGAAAAATCAAAAGAAATCAGCCAAAACCCCAGAAAAAAATTGTTGACCTCTACAAGTCTGGTTCATCCTTGGGAGCGATTTCCAAATGCCTGAAGGTACCGCGTTCATCTGTACAAAGAATAGTACGCAAGTATAAACACCATGGGACCAGGCAGCCGTCATACTGCTCAGGAAGGAGACGCGTTCTGTCTCCTAGAGATGAACGAACTTTGGTGCGAAAAGTGCAAATCAATCCCAGAAGAGCAGCAAAGGACCTTGTGAAGATGCTGGAGGAAACGGGTATAAAAGTATCTATATCCACAGTAAAATGAATCCTATATCGACAATCTGAAAGGCCGCTCAGCAAGGAAGAAGCCACTGCTCCAAAACCACCATTAAAAAGCCAGACTACGGTTTGCAACTGCACATGGGGACAAAGATTGTACTTTTTGGAGAAATGTCCTCTGGTCTGATGAAACAAAAACAGAGCTGTTTGGCCATAATGATCATCGTTATGTTTGGAGGACAACGGGGGAGGTTTGCAAGCCGAACACCATCCCAACGGAGGTGGCAGCATCATGGTGTGGGGGTGATTTTTGCTGCAGGAGGGACTGGTGCACTTCAAAATAGATGGCGTCATGAGGGGGGAAATGATGTGGATATATTGAAGCAACATCTCAAGACATCAGTCAGAAAGTTAAAGCTTGGTCACAAATGGGTCTTCCAAATGAACAATGACCCCAAGCATACTTCCAAAGTTGTGTTAAAATGGCTTAAGGACAACAAAGTCAAGGTATTGGAGTGGCCATCAAAGCCCTGACCTCAATCCTAT
>NC_060192.1:28790309-28835309 GCF_021184085.1 Oncorhynchus gorbuscha
TGTGTGTGTGTTGGGGTGTCAGTGTGTGGGTAGGTGCTAAAAAGGGTCAATGCATTTAGTCCGGGTAGCCATTTGATTAGCTATTAATTCAGTCTTGTTTAGCACTCTCATGGCTTGGGGGTAGAAGCTGTTCAGAGTCATGTTTCCAAACTTGTTGCATCATTACCGCTTTCCATGCGGTAGCAGATAGAACAGTCCATAGCTTGGGTGGCTGGTGTCTTTGATGATTTATTTGGGCCTTCCTCTGACCCATGGGCCCATGCCAAATCTCTACAGCCTCATGAGGGGGGAAAGGTGCTGTTGTGCCCTCTTCACAACTGTGTAGGTGTGTGTGGACCATGTTAATTCCTTAGTGATGCGGACACATAGAAACTTCAAGCTCCCTCGATCCGCTCCAATATAGCCCCATCGATGTGGATGGATGTGTGCTCGCCCCTCCATTTCCTGTAGTCCATGATCAGCGCCTTTGTCTTGCTGACGTTGAGGGAGAGGTTGTTGTCCTGGCACCACACTGCTAGATCGCTGACCTCTTCCCTATAGGTTGCCTAATTGTTGTCAGTGATCAGTCCTACCACCGTTGTGTTGTCAGTAAACTTGGTGTTGGGAGTCGTGCACGGTTACGCAGTCATGGGTGACCAGGAAGAGGGGGATTGAGCACACCCCCCAAGGGGCCCCTTGTTGATGGTCAGCGTGGCGAATGTATTGTTGCCTACCCTCACCGCCTGGGGTAGGCCCGTCAGGAAGTCCAGGATCCAGTTGCAGAGGGAGGTGTTCCGTCCCAAGGTCCTGAGCTTGGAGGGCACTATGGTGTTGTATGCTGAGCTGTAGTCAGTGAACAGCATTCTCACGTAGGTGTTCCTTTTGTCCAAGTGGGAAAGGGTAGCGTGGAGTGCAATAGAGATTGAGTAATCTGTGGATCTGTTTGGGCTTTATGCTAATTGGAGTGGGTCCAGGGTGTCTGGGATGATGGTGTTGATGTGAGCCATGAGATGCCTTTCAAAGCATTTCATTGCTATATATGTGAGTTCTACAGTGCGATGGTAACCTGCCTAAATAACTTTGGCATTCTTGGGCACAGGGACTATGGTTGTCTGCTTGAAACAAGTTGGTATTACAGACCGGGTCAAGGATTGGTTGAATAAAGGACAGGAGGTAGACTAGCAATTAAGAGCGATGGGCCAGTAACCGAAAGGTTGCTGGTTTGAACATCCAAGCCGTCTGGTGACAAATCTGTCAATGTGCATTTGAGCGAGGCAATTAACCCTAATTGCTCGTGTAAATTGCTCTGGATAAGAGTGTCTCCTAAATGACAAATGTTTTTTGAAGAATGTAAAATGTCAGTGAAGACACTTGCCAGGTGGTCAGCACATGCTCAGAGTAAGTGTCCTGGTATTTTGTCTGGCCTTGCGAATGTTAACCTGTTTAAAGTTATTACTCACATCGGCTACAAAAAGCGAGATCATACAGTCGCTGGAACAGCTGGTGCGCTCATGCATAGTTCAGTGTTGTTTCCCTTTAAGCTAGGATAAAACGGTAATTAGCTCGTCTGGAAGGCTTGCGTTGCTGGGCAGCTCGTGGCTGGGTTTCCCTTAGTAATCTGTGATACCGCTATCATCCAAATCAATGTTAGTGATCGCTGTTCTGATGTCCAGAAGCTGCTTTTGGTCATGTGAAATGGCGAGACATTATGTACAAAAAAAAACAACACAAAATAGCAGAATTGGTCAGGAGCCCATAAGATTGCAGCTATCCACTGCAGCACCATCTTCTTAAAGTGGCCCTATTTATTTATAATTTTAAGAGCACATGAGAAATGCTCACATGATCATCTAAATGTGACCAGAGGAGGAGGAAGATCTGATACCGATAAGTCCTGGATCAGGAGAGGGAAACACAGCAGTAAGAGGCATCCCTTTACCTTTAAATGCATCTGTTGCTCCCGGGGCACAATTCTTATCAGGGTGGAACTTCAGTGCCAGCTTCCTGTATGCCTTCTTCAGATCTTCATCACTAGCGTCTTTAGGAACGCCCAGGATCTCATAGAAGTCCTTGCATTTCTTTATCCTGCATGGTTCAAACAAAACAAAGAATCTTTTGAAATCTGACATCACAACATTAATGTGTACAATGTGCAGGTGCACTTTTACTGGGTGGATATCTTGACAAAATGTAGCTGTGGTCTCGGAGTGCTCAAACTGAATGATGGCCTATCACTAAATAAAATATAGAAAAACTCAGGTAAAGACAGTGTGAGTGTGATTTAATACTAAGGGGCAGGTACCTGAAAACACCCTGACGCTGATCCTCTGTGTAGGTCTGCTTCTCCTCACTGGCTCCTCTGCGTGCCTCCTCTCCATCCCTGTCCTCTTCATTTGATCGGAAGCCACGTGGTGGGGGTATGTGGGGCTCCTCTGGAGCAGCAGAGCTCCCATTCCTCACTATGGCATCAATCAGCACTGATGGAAGACAGAGAGATCAGGCAAGTGGGTAAATATCAGTAGATGAGAAATCAAGGCTGAGGCTGGCTAAGACTAACTTTTGGTGTGGCGCGGAATCTTCCTTGATTTAAAGAGTAAAAAACACAAAACAATTTGCGATTGTTTATACCGATCTAAAGATGACACATAAATCCACAATACTTTAGGCTAGAAACAAGCAGTAAAATGCCAGTGTAAGACGTGACTAACATGCTGACCAGATCGCATCACGCGAATGTTGATTTTTATTCTACTACACCAGACATGATCAGGACACGCAGGTTGAAATATCAAAACGAACTCTGAACAAACTATATTAATTTGGGGACAGGTAGAAAAGCATTACACATTTATGCCAATTTAGCTAGCTAGCTAGCTTGCAGTTGCTAGTTAATTTGTCCTGTGATATAAACATTGGGTTATTTTACCTGAAATGCACAAGGTCCTATACTCTGACAATTAATCCACATTTTCTCTCCTACTTCAGGCTTCTTCTTTGTACTTTATATGGTGGTTGGCAACCAAACTTAAGGTGCATTACCATTACCGACTGGAGTGTAGACCTCAGTTCATCTTTCAATCACTCACGTGGGTATATGCTCCAAAAAACAATGAGGTGGGAGAGCTGGGACTTGCGGATTTGTATCTGCTTTCAAACCACCTACGAAGGTGACTTGAAATATCTGCTTCTATGTGCTTTTTGGCTGTTGAGACTTCAGGAAAACAAATTCTAAATCAGATATGCAACAAAATAATGGATTTCAATCAATTCAAAACTGCCAATGTGAACAAGGCTTAATTAAGAGTTCACAAATTGTGTTTACGAGGACAAGGGAATCTTACTTTGTAAAGCGTGCCAAAACTATCAACCACATAAAAAAGCAAAACGACGGTGGAGCACCTGAGATCCAATCAACACCAGACTCGAAAGACGAGCTAACAAGTATTTTGATGTAAATAACCTAACGTACTTATTTTGATAGCAGGGTAACAGAGTAGCCAACTCATGTTGCATAAGCTATCTTCACCAGTTGCAAACTGAGGTAAACTTTGCAGGCTAGCGAACTACGTTACATAGCTAGCTTGCACTAAGCTAGGAAGCAATTTCGGAGGTAAAAGTTGTCTGGCTGTGATGTGTGTGAACTTTGGTGGGGGGGGGGGGGGGGGGTGTTATCGGGTTCTGCCCGCGTGTGTGAGAGGGAGTGCGCGATGTACAGATTTGTGGCACATTGATCAAAGGCAACAGTGGTGAATATTGCTAGCTTTCCTAGCCAGTATTTAAATCACTGACCTAAATAGGTTCAGGGTTTGCATGGAGGAAATAATGACATAAGAACAATATGGGGAAAAAAGCAAATAAATTATGGGTTGTCCTTTTGTGTGGTGTGTGGGGCTGTTGGGATCTCGCCATTTGTGTGTGTGTTGAATGTATATTGCTTTTGGAAAGAGCTCAATTTCGAGTCTCATAGCAAAGGTTCTGAAATCTGATTTTTATTTGTCATACATTTGCAAAAATGTCTAAACCTGTTTTCGCTTTATCATGTGTAGATTGAGGGAAAAAAACATTTAATCAATTTTAGAATAAGGCTGTAACATAACAAAATCCAGTATACCTACCTGAGCTTTACCTGCACTACATCAAAGATTGCCCTTCACGCAATGATCGCTACGTGATCTTGGAAGAGACCACAGACACCTGTGGGGGGTGTGCCCTAAACATTCTACTTTAGCCATTGGGTGAGTGACCCATAATGGCAGACTTTACCTTTTTGGACATGCCTTAAAATCAACGTGCCAAATGCAGGTAGATTTTAGCATTACGTCCATTTCACCAGCCACTTTGGCGGGTGGTCAGGGATTCAGTGGTTGCATTTGTGAATAAAAATAGTAAAATACCAAGTGCCTTTAGAAGTGATTTACACATCGACTTCTTCCACATTTAGTTGTGTTTAGGCCAGTGACAATCTTAATTGAATCCATTTTAAATTCAGGATGTAAGACAAAACCCCATAAGAGGATTGTTTTTGTAAATGTTTACAAATTAGTTAAATGTTATTGCATACACTCAGTGTGCAATAAGTGTTTAACATGATTTTTGAGTGACTACCTCATCTCTCTCTGTACCCCACACATACAGCTAATTGTAAGGTTCCTCAGTCAAGCAGTGAATTTCAGACACAGATTCAACCAAAGAGCAGAGAGATTTTCCAATGACTTGCAAAGATGGGCACCTATTGGTAGATGGGTAAAGAAATAATAATACAAAACAAAAACCAGACAATGTTCCTTTGAGCATGGTGAAATTATTCATTACACTTGATGGTATATCAATACACCCAGTCACTAAAGATAGTCGTCCTTCCTAACTCAGTTGCCGGAGAGGAAGGAAACCACTCAGGGATTTCACCATGAGGCCAAAGGTGATTTTAAATCAATTAGAGAGTTTAATGGCTGTGACAGGAGAAAATTGAGGATAACTCAACAAATTACACAACACTAACCTACAGAGTTAAAAGGAAGCCTTGACAAAATAAAAAAATTATTCCCAAACATGTATCCAGTTTGCAATAAGGTACTAAAGTAAAACTGCAAAAAATGTGGCAAAGAAATAAAGTTACGTCCTGAATACAAAGCATGTTTGGGGCAGATCCAACACGTCAACGAGTACCACTCTTCATATTTTCAAGCATTGTGGCTGCATCATGTTATGGGTATGCTTGTCATCAGCAAGGACTTTCAGATAAATGAAATAGAGCTAAGCACAGGCAAAAATAATCCTAGAGGAAAACCTGGTTCAGTCTGTTTTCCAATTGACACTGAAAGACAAATTCACCTTTCAGCAGGTTAATAACCTAAAACAAGGCCAAATATACACTGTAGTTGCTTACCAAGACACAACATTGAATGTTCCTGGGTGGCCTAGTTACAATTGACTTAAATCAGCTTGAAAAATCATTGGCAAGACTTGAAAATGGCTGTCTAGCAAAGATCAACCACCAATTTCACAAGAGCTTGAAGATTAAAACAAAAATAACGTGCACATATTGTACAATCCAGGTGTGCAAAGCTCTTATAGGGACATAACCAGACATATTCACATCTGTACTTGCTGCCAAAGCTGATTCTAACATGCATTGACTCAGGTGTGAATACTTAAATGAATACAGAATATGATAATACAGAAATATCTCATTTACAGTATTGTAAGTATTTCATTTAAATGTTTTTACTGTCATTATGGAGTATTGTATTTTTTTTTATTCAGGCTGTAACAAAAACATTTGGAATAAGTCAAGAGGTATGAATACTCACTGGATCACATTTTTAGCTAAATAAATGCTGCAGTAGCTGTTTATAAAGCATTTCAGCCATTTTGTTTCATAGCTGGTAAATGAATCGCATAAAGTCAAAGAACTTCAAATCCTATTACCTATCCCACCTCTCGCAGCAACACTGCAGAGTGAAAGATTCATTTTTAGAAGAGCTGGCACAGGCATAAAAGTTGGTCTAACTGACTTGAAAGTCTACTGAAGTGAGACTTTGTCCTTTTGTTTCTTGGATATTTACATTGTTTTGTTCATGAGTTAGGTTGTTTACATGTTTGAGTTTCAACTGTTAAAGAGAAGACTATGCCTATACTAGTCAGGCTCGCTCAATCTCAAAGCAGAGATACTTTTAACGCGTAAATTCAGATAGCCACGCTTGCGTCGCCCTCACGTTGGTGCTAGCAAGCTGGCTAGGTATCAATAGTCCAATCCAGTAGGGGCTGGAAACTAAACCGGACGGAGATTTAACTGGTCAATAATGACGCGATGTTGCAAATGATTTGCTTAAAGTTCATCTCCCCCAATTTTGGTCCTGCCCTGTTCATGTCCCTTGCCCATGCTCGTGTCACCCAAAGGTCCCACTCCCACTTCGCTTTCCTTCATTGAAAATGAATGGGCTTTCAGTTGTCGTCACCCCCAATATGCTATGTGGTCACAAAAAAATGTAATAAAATGAAGCAATATATCACCTTCCTTCTTAGTAACATTATTTTAGAACCATTATAAAAGCATGCTCATCCTTTTTCTTTTTTTGGCCCCTAAAAATATTTTGGCTGGTAATTTTTTTTATCTATATATTTTTTAAATCTACCTGCCACAGTGAGTGGTGGCTCAAAAGTGTAGTTTCTGGCCTCGTTTTTGTACAAAGTTAACATTACAACAGTGTCCAAGCAGCTCAGAGCATTCATGCTGGCAAAGGACTTCACATTTACATTACATTCACTCCTGTGATGCCAATCTACGCAGTACAGACCAGATGGTCCTCGTGGGTCAGTGCTGTGGCGTGGCTGGCAGAGTACATGGATGTCCTCTCGGAGTTACTGGACACCTTTGAAACACCTGCCAAGTGTGTCTAGGATCTGAAAGAGCTGCTGGTGAACCAATAATACTCGCTGAAGGACCAGGCTGTGTTCATCATTGGACACAGTCTGGAGCTAGTGGTCCTTAACAAATTAGAGAAACAAAGCCATCAACCCACAACATCAGCAACAAGCTACAGGACCTCTGAGTATGGCAGCGGCAGATGAGTGGCACCACCACGCCACCACTCAGCTGGAAGAACTTCCAGAGCAAGAGAGAGATGGGTGTGCAGAGTTCTTCAAAGTTCAAAGCTGCTAACTCTATTCATTACATTCCACACAGCAGAAGTGGAAGGGTACAGGAAAGAGAGGAAGGATATTGTGCACATCATTGCTGCGTTGAGTGAGGTGTCTGAAGAGGAGTGGCACAGGTGCATGTCAATAGACAAAACTGAAGCCAGAGAGGTGAGAGCAGTGGGTCTCACTCTCTTCTTATTCAGGCTGTAACACAAAATGTGGAAAAATTCAAGGGCTGTGAATACTTTCTGAAGTCACAGTCTTTAGGAAACGATGTTGGCCCTGTTACATTTCTGTCTACACCTCTCTAGGTTGTGTTTATCAGACGGCCTGATTGATTCTTCAAACAAGTGATTCAAGTTCAGATGTAAGTGTTCAGCGTATTACAGTGTAATGCTTATTTTGTCAATACAAAAACATGTTACTGAATTCAAGTTCACGGTCTGAGTTGTATAAGCCACATTCATTCATTGTTTTTTAATTTGAAATACGTACATCCTCCAGGCAGAAAAGAGCTGACTTCCCACAGAACATTTCTCTCTCACTCACTCTAGCAGAAACAGCATTAAATTCATGACACTGTGTACATATTATATGTCATCTTATCTGTTTACACTGATTGTACTGACATAAAAAGTTAAAGTGGGTGTAATGTTTTCCATGTAACAGATTATCTTTATTTGTATAATTTTAAGTGTCCCATTCAACTGCATGATGTATAAACATACACCAGAGTAGCAAAAAAAGAAGCTTTATCCAGAATTCTGCTGATTTTCTGCAGAAATCTGTAGAAAGTCAAACGAATTCCAGCAGATTCCATTTGGGCCTAACTACAGAATTCTAACGTTGTGGTGTAAAATAAATTGGATTTTGCTTTGGAAGTAATATCATGTAATGTGTGAATCTGTTGACCAAAACTTTACGTAAACAAGAATATGTATAATTAAATTGAGGCTTCATATAAATTTGCATGACATTTTTCAAATGTGAAAATGGGGGCTCTGGGGGAAAAGGTTGGGAACAGCTGTATTAAAGTATTACCTGAAACATGTATTCCCTAACCGAGTCACTTGTTATATTCAGATGAGTTACTTATTAAGACAGTTAACCCAAAATTATACTAACTAACCAGTTTGGCTGGTTGCAGCTGCACCACCAGGTTGAGCAATAACACGGATAAGGTAATGAAAGAAACATTACTAACGTAACATCATACATTGGAGTGTGGTTTTCAGGCTAGTAAATCCACTTTTCGTTTCCAGGCACACAAGTTATCGAAAGATATAACCTGCGTTATAAACCGACCATATTGTAAATGTAATTCAGATGACATTTAGCTATAACATACGCTTAACATGTTCACTGATTCGATGGGAGCATACGTTATCAAATTCACAAGATAACAGACGTTGCACTTTCTATTTTAACATTCAAGTTGGCAAGCAAGGCGAACATTGACAAGACAGCCATTATGGCACATTTACCTCTGGCTCGGGTGCTGGGGAATATTTTCTGGGCTTCATACAACAGTTGAAGGGCTTTTTCTCTCCGCCCTGACCGCAAACACAGCTTTGCTTTCTCTATCAATCGATCAGATTCCTGTTTATCCATTATGACAGCTATTCGATGGCTAGCTAGGTAGTTTATCCCCACCGAGGCCTGCAACCTAAAAAAAAAAAACACTCGCTACACAAATGCGGTTGACTGCCTAAAATCTTAAGAATTTAGCTAATAGCTGTTTTATGTTGAGGTGTACCTGGGCGTTGTCTGTCAACTGAAAATAACAGTAGCTAGCCGGCTTTGTTTACAGATAACAAGCTAGCTAGCAATAGGTTAGCTATGAGATTTCACCCTAACTATCAGGTATCATAGCGGTGACGCCTCCCACTTTAGAAACCTGACATGAACACAGGTGTAAGCGTCTAGTCAAGTCGCCCAAATACCAACAGAAAAACTTGAACTCGTTTAAATCCATGCAATACGGGAAGAAATGTAATACCGACATTAACCAGTCCCGTATTAACACAGAGCTTCTTTGATATTAACCTCCATGGCCAACAGGAAGCGGAAACTAAGCAGAATTAAAAGCCAAATTGACCAATGGAACACCTCCACCCTTAACCTATGGACTCATCTGTAGTCCAGCAGTGTTACTTGTAGATTATTTTGGACATTGTTGCAGTTTCTGATTGCTGCATTGTTGTAGCATTATAACAAACATTTCAGAGAGAGTTATACAATGTTGTCTTGTGAACAGTATATTCTGTATTTTGTTTTATTGGCAGCTGTAATTCACAAATAAATAAAAAATATATATACACTACTGTTCAAAATTTTGGGATCACTTTTTTTTTAAAGAAATGCAACAACAACAAAAAAGTCCATTAAAATAACATCAAATTGATCAGAAATACAGTGTAGACATTGTGAATGTTGTAAATTATTATTGTGGATGGAAACATGGATTAGCCTTCATTTCTCAGAACAAGAATAGACTGACGAGTTTCAGAAGAAAGTTCTGTTTCTAGCCATTTTGAGCCTGATGCTCCAGATACTCAAATTGTCCTAAAGAAGGCCAGTTTTATTGCTTCTTTAATCAGAACAACAGTTTTCAGCTGTGCTAACATAATTGCAAAAGTGTTTTCTGGTCCACCCACACAGACAGCATCGTGAAGAAGGCGCAGCAGCGCCTCTTCAACCTCAGGAGGCTGAAGAAATTCGGCTTGTCACCAAAAGCACTCACAAACTTCTACAGATGCACAATCGAGAGCATCTTGTCGGGCTGTATCACCGCTTGGTACGGCAACTGCTCCACCCACAACCGTAAGGCTCTCCAGAGGGTAGTGAGGTCTGCACAACGCATCACCGGGGGCAAACTACCTGCCCTCCAGGACACCTACACCACCCGATGTCACAGGAAGGCCATAAAGATCATCAAGGACAACAACCACCCGAGCCACTGCCTGTTCACCCCGCTATCATCCAGAAGGCGAGGTCAGTACAGGTGCATCAAAGCTGGGACCGAGAGACTGAAAAACAGCTTCTATCTCAAGGCCATCAGACTGTTAAACAGCCACCACTAACATTGAGTGGCTGTTGCCAACACACTGACTCAACTCCAGCCACTTTAATAATGGGAATTGATGGGAAATTATGTAAAATATATCACTAGCCACTTTAAACAATGCTACCTAATATAATGTTTACATACCCTACATTATTCATCTCATATGTATATGTATATACTGTACTCTATATCATCTACTGCATCTTTATTTAATACATGTATCACTAGCCACTTTAACTATGCCACTTTGTTTACATACTCATCTCATATGTATATACTGCACTCAATACCATCTACTGTATCTTGCCTATGCCGCTCTGTACCATCACTCACTCATATATCTTTATGTACATATTCTTATCCCCTTACACTTGTGTCTATAAGGTAGTAGTTTTGGAATTGTTAGCTAGATTACTTGTTGGTTATTACTGCATTGTCGTAACTAGAAGCACAAGCATTTCGCTACACTCGCATTAACATCTGCTAACCATGTGTATGTGACAAATAAAATTTGATTTGATTGATTTGATCAATTAGCCTTTTAAAATGATAAACTTGGATTAGCTAACACAACGTGACATTGGAACACAGGAGTAATGGTTGCTGATAATGGGCCTCTTAACACCTATATAGATATTCCATAAAACAATTTGCCGTTTCCAGCTACAATAGTCATGAACAACATTAACAATGTCTGCACTGTATTTCTGATCAATTTGATGTTATTTTAATGGACAAAACAATGAGCTTTTCTTTCAAGAACAAGGATGTTTTTAAGTGTGTATATATATAGGCTTGGACCCTCCGCCGATCCATCACAACTGGTCTGCTGATATAATTCAGCCAATGTGCTCTCAACCAGCCTCTGGGTTGTGGATATTGGTGATGATCCATCTGCTAGGCGCCGGCCCGCTAGCTTCCTGAACGCCGTGTCTCCTACTTGCCTAGTGTAGTAATCAACTACCAAACTGCTCCCTGTTTCATCTATTACTGCTCATTGGACCCTATGATAACTTAGCTACACAGCTGATGCCTGCTGGATAGTTCATTAACACAGTACTTCATTTGGTTTATCTGTCAGCCCCAGCCTCAAACTCAGGCCCTGTGTGTAGCTAACTGACCCTCTTTGCCAGTTACCCATTGTTGTCTTAGCTCTCCCAATAAACACTTGTGAATTTTTTTAACATTTTTTACTAGGCGAGTCAGTTAAGAACAAATTCTTATTTTCAATGACGGCCTAGGAACAGTGGGTTAACTGCCTTGTTCAGGGGCACAATGACAGATTTCTACCTTGTCAGCTCAGGGATTCGATCTTGAAATCTTACTGTTATTAGTCCGGCGCTCTAACCACTAGGCTACTCTGCCGCCCCTGATTGCTTTTTGCCTTTCTCTAATGTTAATATGCCTTGTATACTGTTGTTTAGGGCAGCTCTCATTGTTTAATTTTACTGCGGAGCTCCTAATCCCGCTCAACATGCCTCAGATAGCCCCCTTGTCACACCCCCCACACATGCGGAGACCGCACCTAGCTTAACTGGCGCCTCCAGAGATGCAACCTCTCTCATAGTCACTCAATGCCTAGGTTTACCCCCACTTTACTTACACCCTACCATACTCTTTTCTGTACACTATGCCCTGAATCTATCCTACCACACCCAGAATTCTGCTCCTTTTATTCTCTGTTCCCAAAGCACTAGACGACCAGTTCTTATAGCCTTTAGCCGTACCCTCGTCCTACTTCTCCTCTGTTCCTCTAGTGATGTAGAGGTTAACCCAGACCCTGTGTGTCCAGAGGCGCTCTCATTTGTTGACTTCTACAACCGTAAATGCCTTGGGTTCATGCATGTTAACATCAGAAGCCTCCCCCTAAGTTTGCTTTATTCACTACTTTAGCACACTCCTCCAACCCTGATGTCCTAGCCGTGATTGAATCCTTGCTTAGGAAGGCCACCAAAAATTCAGAAATTTCCATCCCCAATTACAACATTTTCCATCAATCAACAAAGAATTGTTAAAGGGGGCATAATTGCAATCTACTGTAGAGAAAGCCTGCAGAGTTCTGTCATACTATCCAGGTCTATGCCCAAATAGTTCGAGCTTCTACTTTTAAAGATACATCTCTCCAGAAATAAGTCCCTCGCTGTTGCCGCTTGTTATAGACCCCACTCAGCTCCCAGCTGTGTCCTGGACACCATATATGAATTGATTGCCCCCCATCTATCGTCAGGTGACCTAAATTGGGATATGCTTAACACCCCGACAGTCCTACAATCTAAGCTAGATGCCCTCAATCTCACACAAATTATCAAAGAACCTACCAGGTACAACCCTAAATCCATAAACATGGGCACCCTCATAGATATCATCCTGACCAATACACCTCTGCTGTTTTCAACCAGGATCTCAGCGATCACTGCCTCATTGCCTGCATCCGCTATGGGTCCGCGGTCAAACGACCACCCCTCATCACTGTCAAACGTTCCCTAAAAGACTTCTGCGAGCAGGCCTTTAAAACTTACCTGGCTAGGGTATCCTGGAAGGATATTGACCTCATCCCGTCAGTAGAGGATGCCTGCTTGTTCTTTAAAAGTGTTTTCCTCACCATTTTAAATAAGCATGCCCCTTTCAATTAAAAAAAACTAAGAACAGATATAGCCCTTGGTTCACTCCAGACTTGACTGCCTTTGACCAGCACAAAAATACCCTGTGGCATACTGCATTAGCTTCGAATAGTTCCCGCGATATGTACATTTTCAGGGAAGTCAGGAGCCAATACACACGGTCAGGAAAGCAAAGGCTAGCTTTTTCAAACAGAAATTTGCATCCTGCAGCACTAATTCCAAAAAGTTTTGGGACACTGTAAAGTCCATGGAAAATAAGAGTAGCTCCTACCAGCTGCCCACTGCACTGAGACTAGGAAACAATGTCACCACTGATAAATCCACGATAATCGAGAATTCCAATAAGCATTTCTCTACGGCTGGCCATACTTTCCACCTGGCTACCCCAACCCCGGCCAACAGCTCTGCACCCCCCCCACCCCCCACTTCTCATTCACCCAAATCCAGACAGATGATGTTCTGAAAGAGCTGCAAAATCTAGATCCCTACAAATCAGCTGGGCTAGACAATCTGGACCCTCTCTTTTGAAAATTATACACCACAATTGCTGCAACCACTATTACTCGTCTGTTCAACCTCTCTTTCGTATCGTCTGAGATTCCAAAAGATTGGGAAAGCGGCCGGGGTCATCCCCCTCTTCAAAGGGGGAATCACTCTAGACCAAACTGTTACCGACCTATATTCATCCTGCCCTGCCTTTCTAACATCTTCGATAGCCAAGTGAACAAACAGATCACCGACGATTTCGATTCCCACCGTACCTTCTCCGCTATGCAATCTGGTTTCCGAGCTGGTCACGGGTGCACCTCAGCCACGCTCAAGGTCCTAAACAATATCATAACCGCCATCGATAAAATACAGTACTGTGCAGCCGTCTTTATCGACCTGGCCAAGGCTGTCGACTTTGTCAATGACCGTATTCTTATCAGCAGATTCAACAGTCTTGGTTTCTCAAATGATTGCCTCGCCTGGTTCACTAACTACTTCTCTGATAGAGTTCATTGTGTAAAATCGGAGGGCCTGTTGTCCGGACCTCTGGCAGTCTCTATGGGGGTACCACAGGGTTCAATTCTCAGGCCGACTCTTTTCTCTGTATTTATCAATGATGTCGCTCTTGCTGTGGGTGATTCTTTGATCCACCTTTACGCAGACAACACCATTCTGTACACATCTGGCCCTATTTTGGACACTGTTAACAACCTCCAAACGAGCTTCAACGACATACAACATTCCTTCTGTGGCCTCCAACTGCTCTTAAATGCAAGTAAAACGAAATGCATGCTCTTCAACTGATCGCTGCCTGCACCCGCCCGCCTGACTAGCATCACTACTCTGAACGGTTATGACTTACAATATGTGGACAACTATAAATACCTAGGTGTCTGGTTAGACTGTAAACTCTCCTTCCAGACTCACATTTAGCACCTCCAATCCAAAGTTAAATCTAGAATCGGCTTCCTATTTTGCAACAAAGCCTCCTTCACTCATGCTGCCAAACATACTCTCGTAAAACGGACTATCCTACCGATCCTTGACTTCGGCGATGTCATTTACAAAATAGCCTCCAACACTCTACTCAGCAAATTGGATGCCGTCTATCACAGTGCCATCCATTTTGTCATGAAAGCCCCTATATACTACCCACCACTGCGACCTGTATGCTCTCGTTGGCTGGTCCTCGCTACATATTCGTCGCCAAACCCACTGGCTCCAGGTCATCTATAAGTCTTTGCTAGGTAAAGCTCCACCTTATCTCAGCTCACTGGTCACCATAGCAACACCCACCCATAGCACGCACTCCAGCAGGTATATTTCACTGGTCATCCCCAAAGCCAACACCTTGTTTGGCTGCCTTTCCTTCCAGTTCTCTGCTGCCAATGACTGGAATGAATTGCAAAAATCACAAAAGTTGGTGACTTTTATATCTCCCTCACTAACTTTAAGCGTCAGCTGTCAGAGCAGCTTACTGATTGCTGCAGCTGTACACAGCCCATCTGTAAATAGCCCATCCAACCAACTATCTACCTCATCCCCATATTTGTTTTTGTTTTTCTGCTCTTTTGCACACATAAATTGCTACATTTTAATTACTTCGCCACTATTGGCCTATTTATTGCCTTACCTCCTTACTTCATTTGCACACACTGTATACAGATTTTACTATTGTGTTATTGGCTGTATGTTTGTTTATCCCATGTGTAACTCTGTTGTTTTTGGCCAGGTTGCAGTTGTAAATGAGAACTTGCTCTCAACTGGCCTACCTGGTTAAATAAAGGTGAAAAAAAAATATATATATATATATATGAAACAGAACACACAACATTGTCTCCATAAAGGCAGTTTTGATATCATCACACAAATACATGGGATATTTGTATTAGAATGGCAACATGTAGACACATCAGACACAACGGTAGGCCTAGTTGTAGCTTAATGTATAATATCTCCACAGCTATGAATTCAGGTGCTGTGTGGACTCCCGGTAACTTGATCTCAGGTGTATAGAACAACCACTCTACTATTTTGTTTGAGTAGTTTGGTGATTTCTGTGTTTTGGAACGGAACATCTAGGGTCTTTATTTTCACACCAGCTGAAAAAAATAACACAATATGTATTAACTTCAAACCATTGGATGTTTGCTTTTATGTATTCTCTATAAGAAGTGGTTGTATCCATTGCAGTTAGTGCTGGTGAAGAGTATTTTCCTGAGCCCACCTTGTTGTTCAGTAGGTCCCTGTTTTGCTCCTGCTCCTCATAGTCCAGTGTTGTACTGTGAATGGAGGAGACCTGGGGGGAGTCTGTGTCTGGGGAAAAAGAGAGAGATGTTTTAGGCTCACACCATGCTCCCACATGTCTTGTATCACTGTGAATAGCGAGCCCATTTCCCCCCCCAATAATCATCAGCAATTATAGCTATTATAAGGAACAAAAACGGAGGCTCCTCAATATTGGTTTGGGGACTATTTCAAAGTGAAGCACTACTGTGCCATTTTCCCTACCAGTTTCTGTGTTAATGGTCTTCATGGAAATCAAAGTGATGCTCTCTTTTTCTCCACTAAACGTGACATTGCTATGGAGAAAATAGATGAATTACAAACATAAACAGAGACACATTCAGTGTTGTCGTACCCTATCAACACTATGCATGTGTATACTTTGGTGTGCATACCTTTCAGACACCACAGAATCACTGCTCTTTTTACCTGTGGAACAGAAACTGTGGTGATTCTCTTTGTCTGGTATGTGTGACATGATGTTATTCACTGACTAGAACTACTCTCTTCTCAAGCGGGCATATGGCCATAACTCTGGAGAACCCCAGGCATTCTGCCTTATCCCAGGGGTTCTCAGCTAGAAGCGCTGCTTACCGGTGGGACCATGTGAACTGTAATCCAGACGCTCTGTTTTAATGTTTAGAAACGTCAATAATCATCGCTTGTGATACACTTTTTTCTAAACATATGGAACTTATCTTTCATATCAGTGAGAAATAATCTTTCAAATAAATAATATACACTTACTGTGGCAGGTTTGCACAGATGCATACAGCTGTGTGTCTCCAGCTGACCGAACTACAGTTCTGCTACACCTCCTTCCGAGTTATGCTTACACACAGATGTTCGGAGCATGCTATATAGCTAATTAGTACAGGTGGTTGTCTCCGTTGTCTGTCTTCCTTAAACAAATGCTGTAACATGGGAATATGGCTGTGGGGGAACACTAACCCTAACCTAGAAAGCTGTGGGGGAACACTAACCCTAACCTAGAAAGCTGTGTGGGAACACTAACCCTAACCTAGAAAGCTGTGTGGGAACACTAACCCTAACCTAGAAAGCTGTGTGGGAACACTAACCCTAACCTATAACGCTGTGTGGGAACACTAACCCTAACCTAGAAAGCTGTGTGGGAACACTAACCCTAACCTAGAAAGCTGTGTGGGAACACTAACCCTAACCTAGAAAGCTGTGGGGGAACACTAACCCTAACCTAGAAAGCTGTGGGGGAACACTAACCCTAACCTAGAAAGCTGTGTGGGAACACTAACCCTAACCTAGAAAGCTGTGTGGGAACACTAACCCTAACCTAGAAAGCTGTGTGGGAACACTAACCCTAACCTAGAAAGCTGTGTGGGAACACTAACCCTAACCTAGAAAGCTGTGTGGGAACACTAACCCTAACCTAGAAAGCTGTGTGGGAATTTACTCTTTACATTTTTTAAATATAATTTCTCACTGATATTAAACATACATTCCTTATGTTTCCAAAACTGTACCGCGAGCCAAAGTGTGTTAACGTTCAGAACGAGCGTCAGGGCTCTTAACAAAACTTCCCCTGGCCAGAAGATACCGTCATGAATAAACGTTAATGGTAGTTAGCGTCTAAGAAGAGAGATCTTTACAGGTGTTAACATGGATACACATAACATACCTATAGATACTGTTCCTCTCATGTATCCATTCTCTCACATGAATGATCATCCTCTACATTTACCTTCCTCCTTGGAGTTGCTGCACTTGTCTTTTAGGTTGACCACTGTTACTAAAACCACCATGATAATGATGAGAATGAGGATTAAACTCATGACACCTGTAGGGGAGCAACATCCCAGACAGAGTTAGTTGTACTCCACCTGAGTATAGGATATTAACATTGCACTGTTACATAACAATGTTTTAATCATCGTCATCATCACCATGTATCGTTAAGCATACCAAAGGCAAGCATGGTGAGGCTCTTGCCCTGTGACTGAGTGGGAGGGATGTCTGTGTGTGTCCCTTTGGGTCCCTCAGGAGAAGTCACAGAGGTCGAAGTGGTTGCTGTTGCAGTAGCCGTTGATCCTAAGACTAAACACATAAACAGGCATGTAAGTCAACTTACAGCAAACACTACATGAGAAATGCTCATTTTCAAAGATATTAGGACTAGGAGATTGTTATACGGCACACATGTAAGGTTGACCGTAAATGCAGCTTGTGATCATAACACACATGTAAATGAGAACTTACCTGGTTAAATAAAGGTGAAAACATGCACTGTGAATGACACATGCACTGTGAATGACACATGCACTGTGAATGACACATGGCTGAATTCCTCACCTCTGTAAAGCACAGCTAGCAAATCAGAATTTCCTGGCTCATGTTTTCCGAATACTATCCAATTACAGGATATGCACACCATTCAAACAAAAGGCACATCAACTTATCATCAGCAGACAGAGGACTAAGACAGACAGAGAAATAGTGTTTACCTGGTCCAGCAGCAGTGTCTTGTGAGGGGGTACTAGGTATTTTAGCCTGAGCAGAGCTTCTGACGTTAGGATACGATAGTCGAGGTGAGGATGTGGGTGCCTCATTGTCACTGCTGGCATTTCCTGAAACACGTCCACAAATAACATCAACAAAACTCTTACTGCCCTAGGTTTATTGTAGCCCTCTGTTGGACACTAGTAACACAAGGATTTTGCTACACCCGCAATAACATCTGCTAAATATGTGTATGTGACCAATAACATTGGATTTGATTTTGATTTAGTACAGAATGCTACATTTTCTCTGTATTACCAGGTGAGGCTGTTGATTGATTTGACTGCAGGGCACTGAGGGTTGTCACAAGAGTGTTGTTCCCTAGAAAAAACAACAAAATGAATCCAATACTTTCTCTCAGTTCTACTCCAAACATTAGCAATGAGAAAACACAGCAGATAAGCCCTATAGAAGACCAGAGTTACCTGACGGTGAGGGTGCTGGGGATGATGTCACATCAGTCATTGGCTGGGCTGTAGTTGGGGTTGTTGCGCTGCCAGCCACATGCATAGTGTTGAATGACAGTGTTGTGGGTGAGGTCACTGTGAGTTGAAACATCTTCATCAAATAACAGTGACCTACATGGTCGGGTGACTACAATATCAGTTTCTGATGATGGTTAAACAGCTCTGGTGATCAAGCAGTTCCCTAGTCAAAATAATTTATCCTACCAAATGCATTCATTCTTGGCCAGAGTCAGAGAGGTACAGCAAACTAGGCCTAAACTCACCCATGGGAACCTCTGTCTGGTTGGTCAGATTGATGGCAGATTGGGCTGAAACTGTAACAAACAGCTATAGTAAGGTCTGGCTTCCTCTGAAAACTACAGTACCAAAACAGCTTTTGTTCTCTGGCTAATTAAACACATCTGATATCATTAAAAAGCACTATATTTAGTCATCTCCTGTTTTTCTAGCGTGATACAGTTAATGTACAACTACAATTTCTAGGAGGAAACTTCTCAAAGTGATACGTTAAAAAAATTGGATGTCAAACAGAGAGTTGAAAGACTATTGAAGCAATATCTATGTAAGACTAGTGCCCGTAATCTGGCCGCATTGCCTTTATTCAGCTAAACCTACCTGCTGGAATGAGGAGAAACACACTCAGCAGAGGACAGGATACAGAAGCAGATCCATGTCCACAGCGTTTCTTC
This sequence comes from Oncorhynchus gorbuscha, assembly GCF_021184085.1. Lineage (NCBI taxonomy): Eukaryota > Metazoa > Chordata > Actinopteri > Salmoniformes > Salmonidae > Oncorhynchus > Oncorhynchus gorbuscha. The sequence goes on from NC_060192.1 coordinate 28,809,580, forward strand.
TGTCTGGAGCTTTGCAAATCCCCACTCTGTGTATGTATTATTGAATGTGTAAAATTTGTGGGGTCACTCAGGGCAAGAGAACCCACTGTCATGAACGTACTAGAGAGAGTATGGAGTCTCTCTGAGTGTGTCCGTGTGTGGCAGCTGTCTAAACCTGTGGCCTGAGTGTGTGTCTGCGTGTATTTGCCTGTGTTAATGAGAGAGTATGGTTAAGGTCCTGGAAGCGAGATGTTGCCGTCGTGTTGCATAGAGTGGTGGTTAGTAGCTACTTGCCCTCTACCGTGGGTTCAGTGTGAGGTGGGAGTGGTTGCCAGGGCCTGTCTGACGCTGTTCCCAGAGTTTCCTGTGGAAGAATGGCAGGAAGCAGATGGAATGCCCTCATGGAAACGGTAGAGAAAAGCACATTCGCCCACTGTTTGGAATTCAGGTTGACTATGAAAAAGCAGTTCCCTTGAAAACTGTGAAGCTGCCCATTTTACACACACACACACACACACACACACACACACACACACACACACACACACACACACACACACACACACACACACACACACACACACACACACACACACACACACACACACACACACACACACACCCACACAGAGCATATTGTTTGGGCGCGGCCTAAATTGTGAAAAGGCATCCTATTCCCATCATGTAGCACAATGTGAGAATATATTTCCTATCTATCGATGAGAAACTGGAAGCCACACTATTGGTTCATGCATATTTTATTCAAGAGTAAAAAACGTGATTTGTCCCATAGGGCATGCTTACAATGTGTTTATGAAGTCAAATGGCCCAAAATAATTACAAGAAAAAATTGTCACAAAATTCATAAAATTCCTTCTTCAAAATAAACCACGTCTAGACCAAACAAGGATCAGAAAACAGTGGAAGGAAAAAATAATCTTAAGCTTAATCGTGAGAATAATACCAATATCATCAAGAATTATAATGAGAATATATTGTTTTCCTTTTAAAAGTAAGTGAGACAGGATTTTCATTGTGTCCAATTTGTTTACATTTGAACAAACCATGCGATCATGCTTTGGCAGCCTGAATGTTGCTTTTCACTGAGTAATATGTTCATTCACACAATTGAACAACTTCTGTACACCAACAGAACAGAAAAAGGCTTCACACCTTAAAAAGAGCATATCTGCCTGTACAGCAAAACAATCAACTTAAATAAATCAAGAGTAATATAAAAAACTCAAAATATTGATGAAAAAAATGAAAAAATAATAATCAAAGGAAGCAAGAATGAAAAATTATTATATATAAAACAAAGGGGAACTTTACAAATAAAATTTGATGAAATAAATAATTCAAGTCTACTATATTGAAACATCACAATTATAATTTCACATATCAATAAGGAACTTAATTGCATGCATCGATGCGTTCCATACCGTAGATGCTGTTAAAAAACGTTGTTTTCGTTATTGTCCATCTTTATAATTCCTTATATATATATATATATATTTTTAGATCATTTTTTACTGCAACAGAAGATTTGACGTTCTATGTGCATTCTCTCTTTAGTTACAGGCAGGTGAGAAACAATCAGGTAGAGGGTGACAGAAGGTAGACCCAGAGCTGGGACTGCAGCACCTAAACATGACCGACTGTGGCTTTGGTTGGTGGAGAGGCCACAGTCAAGCCCATGTTCCACCTCTACCCCTTCCCCCGCAGGCTCATGGCATCTTACCACAAAATAAATCAAGAAAGAAGAGTTTTCAGGTAAGATCGCATTGCAAGTAGTAAAATCTACATATTTTTCATTTTCAAATGTCCTTTCTTACAAACAAGATTTAGTATATATTTTTTTTGTATTCATTAATACTAGTAGCAAAACATGTTGACTAGCGAGATCATTTCTGTAGGAGATGAGATCTTGAATGAAACTCTGATTCGAAATAGTAACGTGTGTGTGTGTGTGTGACATGGGTACTGTACAAGAGTGTCTTGTGTCAGACCCCATGAGGACGTACTGTAACAGACATGGGAGAACGCGTGGGACTCCAAACCCTGCCCACTTGGTCTGTGATTGGATTGAGAGAGGGAACAACAAACATGCCCACAGGACCACATCCCTGGCCCTCATCCCAACAGGTTCCCCTACATCCCGCCCCGCTGGCCTCCTCTCCTCCTCCCTGTCCTAAGCTCTGGCCCCACTCCCTTCTGTGCTCAGTTCCCCTTTGTGGGGACCTGGCGTATAAAAAATAAACCACCGTACCCATTTGAACGAGATGTAACATTTGATTTTTTTCTCTAATTGGATGAAAGAGCAGCAGGCGGCAGATGTTGTGTTGTGTCTGTGGGTGTGTTATGTTATGTCTATATTCTGAGGCCTGATATCACGATTTGGCGATGTCTTGGCGCACAGCAAGGCAGTCACATGGACTCTGGGGCGGGCCGTGGGGCGAAACATCACTGACTGTTGCTGTCGTCATTGTCATTGTCTTCCGTGCCGTTGGCCTCGGACATGTTCATCTTGCCCATGGACTGTCCCACGTGGTTGACCCCGACTCTTCGGGGAGGCATGCGCTCATTGATACGGTCTAGGCCCTTGGCCTCCTCGAAGCTGGCAATCTTATGCTGGGGAGAGAACCCACGGATGGCTGCAGGGAGGACAGGTGGGAGGAGAGAGAGTACATACAGGGGATCAGTATCACTGTATCATGACATCATTTATAAATGAGAAACATTGATTTTAAATCCTTTGATATACCTCTTTGTGTACTCTCATAGGAAAATGGTTAAACATAACCTACATTATATGCTTTTTACATCAAATATTATTGGGAAGTACCATACTTTGGCCTGAATGTAATAGGCTTCATTTAGACAGGCAACCCAATTCTGATTCAACACAATTCTGGTCTTTTGACCAATCAGATCAGCTCTGGAAAAAAAAAATCTGCTGTGAAAAGATCTGATGTGATTGTTCAAAATATCACCTAATGTTGCAGGCGTAAAAGAAACATACTGGTTTTGAGAAGAAGAAAAAACTGTCGGGAGTTTCTCTTCTGCACTGTTCAACCAATCCAGTAAAGGTGGAGCAGGGGTGAAGATGGAGTGTCGCCTTGTTTAACGTCCAAAAGAGGAAGTTGTGTCACAGGCTTTCTTTCCATTTCCCATGGAAATCGGAAGATCCAGTTGTTGGGGACTCGGCAGAGGATAGAAATGGGCTGCCTGTCTAAACGCAGCCTTTGAAAGTGTTTCTATTTTTGCTACGTTCTCATGTCACACAGCAGTTCTCTCCCACGTGGGTTCTCTCTCAGTCAAAGCTAGCATTGTGAATTCAAAGATAATTTGACACAAGTCTAGAAAGACACCTGAACACAGTTTAGAGTAAATAAAGACGATTTGAATAGATTTAATTGTGGACAGAGTGATATCAGAAACCTTAAGATATCCACAGGCTCCTCTGAGAGAAATATCTGAGAGAGTGAGTCAACGACACTCAGCCAGCAACTCACAGACAAACAACCACAACTTACAATGTTTACAACAATAGAACCCTCCTTTACTAGAATAGCACATTTGTTTCCAACAATAGAACCCTCCTTTCCTAGAATAGCACATTTGTTTCCAACAATTAGAACCCTCCTTTACTGGAATAGCACACTTGTTTACAGCAATAGAACCCTCATATACTACAATAGTACACTTGTTTACAACAATAGAACCATTGTTTACTAGAATGGCACCCTCCTTTAATAACTTAGACAAACTTCCCCTCGTGGAAAAGCAACCTTGTTTGCTAGAATAGCGCCCTTGTTTACGGTTGTTATAATTATGTATCATGAAGCCATAATTATGTATCATGAAGCGAGTCATCTCACTCGCTCCTTTTTTTCTGGTTCATATACAGACAATGAACTAAGCAGACCAGACCCAGCTGCTAACGCATTGGTGCCTATTGGAGAGCCACCCCTTAAGCAGACCGGATCTCTAACCATTTTTTTCAATGGTAAATGGCCTGAGTGGGACATCTTCATTTATTCACTATCTTTGGAGACTCTATTGTTCACATAGATGACACATCATGCTCATGATACCATTCATTTGACTTCATGATGCATACTGTATTTCACCTTAGCGCTCGCCTGTCTCCTGTTCTCCCTGCATGCGATGCATCTTTCAACCAGATGGGGGCGGAAGATAAGCCAAATCCCAAAAAATAAAAGAAGGAATCATGCCTGAGCATAAAATACCCGAAACTATCATGCAGCTCTTGGTAGCACCTCACTTTGCATGGCTTAAATTACTTGCATACAATAACAAATCCATGTGTTTATATTTATATGTAAGGTATCAAACTTGATCAAACTTCGAAAAGGCTTTGTTTTTCCTGAGCACACCATGTAATTCATGTAAAATACATCTCTTGATCCTTACATCATAACTAATATAGTTGAGATATCTTGTAATCAAGATACTGCAAAGTTCTGTGCTACCCATTCTAAATCCAACTGTCCCCCTGATAAGTTGTTAAATGCAGGCTGAATATGTACTACTATTGTAACTGATGGGTAGTTGACCCAATGCATGTCCTGCAGGCCAGCCTGCTGATAGGGGTGGGGTGGGGGACACAGCTTTACCTTCTCCATCCTCAGTTTCTGTGTCGATTGCTTCAATGGCCTCGGTGGTGGCTGGGGGGGAAAGGAGGGGAGCGAGTTACTTCTGACAAAGCCATGCAGAATGCAGAATGCAGCCCCCGGCGGTAGGTAGGCAGCTAGCTAGAGACCAGTAAGAGACCAGGCAGTAAGAGACGCATGTACCGCAGAAACACAGCCAGACTGAGTGGCCAGAGGCCTGGGGAACACCCCAGGGCTGGGCTTGAGAGACTCTGGAGGGCCATAGGACCTGACTGAACTTGGGTAACATTGTGGTAGGCATCCAGAGTTTCAAAGGTCAACTCAATGGGAGTAAACACAGGTGAGGTGAGACGACTGGTGAGGTGAGATGGTGAGGTGAGACGACTGGTGAGGTGAGATGGTGAGACGACTGGTGAGGTGAGATGGTGAGACGACTGGTGAGGTGAGATGGTGAGATGACTGGTAAGGTGAGATGGTGAGACGACTGGTGAGGTGAGATGGTGAGACGACTGGCGAGGTGAGATGGTGAGACGACTGGCGAGGTGAGATGGTGAGACGACTGGCGAGGTGAGATGGTGAGACGACTGGTGAGGTGAGATGGTGAGACGACTGGTGAGGTGAGATGGTGAGACGATTGGCGAGGTGAGATGACTGGCGAGGTGAGACGACTGGCGAGGTGAGACGACTGGCGAGGTGAGACGACTGGTGAGGTGAGACGATTGGCGAGGTGAGACGACTGGCGAGGTGAGATGACTGGAGAGGTGAGATGACGACATGACATGACGAGATGACTGGTGAGATGAGATGACGAGGTAACTGGTGAGGTGACTGTTGAGGTGACTGGTGAGATGACGAGATGACTGGTGACTGGTGAGATGACGAGATGACTGGTGAGATGACGAGATGACTGCTGAGGTGAGATTACGAGATGACTGCTGAGATGACGAGATGACTGCTGAGGTGAGATGACGAGATGACTGGTGAGGTGAGATGAAGAGATGACTGCTGAGGTGAGATGAAGAGATGACTGGTGAGGTGAGATGAAGAGATGACTGGTGAGATGAAGAGATGACTGGTGAGGTGAGATGACGAGATGACTGGTGAGGTGAGATGACGAGATGACTGGTGAGGTGAGATGACTGGTGAGATGACGAGATGACTGGTGAGGTGAGATGAAGAGATGACTGCTGAGGTGAGATGAAGAGATGACTGGTGAGGTGAGATGAAGAGATGACTGGTGAGATGAAGAGATGACTGGTGAGGTGAGATGACGAGATGACTGGTGAGGTGAGATGACGAGATGACTGGTGAGGTGAGATGACGAGATAACTGGTGAGGTGAGATGACTGGTGAGATGATGAGACGACTGGTGAGGTGAGATGACGAGATGACTGCTGAGGTGAGATGACGAGATGACTGCTGAGGTGAGATGACGAGATGACTGCTGAGGTGAGATGACGAGATGACTGCTGAGGTGAGATGACGAGATGACTGCTGAGGTGAGATGAAGAGATGACTGGTGAGGTGAGATGACGAGATGACTGGTGAGGTGAGATGACGAGATGACTGGTGAGATGACGAGATGACTGGTGAGATGACGAGATGACTGGTGAGGTGAGATGACGAGATGACTGGTGAGATGACGAGATGACTGGTGAGGTGAGATGACTGGTGAGATGATGAGACGACTGGTGAGGTGAGATGACTGGTGAGGTGAGATGACTGGTGAGGTGAGATGACTGGTGAGGTGAGGTGACTGGTGAGATGACTGGTGAGGTGACTGGTGAGATGACTGGTGATGTGAGGTGAGATGACTGGTGAGGTGAGATGACTGGTGAGATGAGATGAGGTGACTGGTGACGTGAGATGACTGGTGACTGGTGAGGTGACTGGTGAGATGACTGGTGATGTGAGGTGAGATCACTGGTGAGGTGAGATGACTGGTGAGATGAGATGAGGTGACTGGTGAGGTGAGATGACTGGTGAGGTGAGATGACTGTCTCTCTAGTGTCAGCTGTGGCTAAAGGGGGCAGAATCTGCAGGCCTCCAGAGTCAAGGGTCGCTGCCCAAACCTGGGTCAGAAACAAAGGGACCAGAGGACGAATACGAAGACAAAGACCCACGGAGAGAGGGAGAGCGACGGAGACTGTGACAAAGAGAAGAGTCACAGTGATAGAAAGAGGAACGGACAGACAGTGAGGGAATGGAGGGAGGGATAGAACAGCCCTGGCCTGGGCCTCGTCCTCACCACTCTGTAGGGTCTGTTTGCCCCCGGAGAGCACACCGCTGGGCAGCATGCCAGTAGGCGTCAGACCCTTCAGCGTCAACACGTTCTCACTCTCCTCCCTGCAGGACACACGGAACAGCACCACACACAGGTCAGAGGACATCCACAATGGTCACTCCTGTATGCTTCTACTGTATATCCACTCTATTATAATAACTCTATGCTCAGTATTATAGATGTGCTCATGTGCAACAGCTACATTAGAAGGCTGATGTGAGGCGAGGTGGAGAACTTTTTCACCGAAGCACTTTGAACATCGTGGCCATTTTCCCAATGGCGCGGATTTTGTTCCTGATCACCTCCTTCCGAGCTGCAGCTGCGTTGGCTAGAAAGAGACAACACTCATTTTCAGATATAAGGAGTGAGTCTATGGGCCACATTGAAATGATCCATTTCTATTCTTTACTGGTAATTCAATGAGCCCCTCATAACAAATAACCACCCAGAGGACATATCGTCTACGAATACCATAATAGTATGTGCTTTTACTTGTTTATAGGGACCTACTGTATGCCAGGGAGAGGAGTGTGAGACACTGCAGTTCTAATGGGCTCTTAACAGTACTGTATACCAGTGACTCACCATCTAAGATCTCTTGGTCGTCTCCGTCGTTCATGAGCTCGTCGTCAGAGCAGATGCTCAACACGTTCACCAGCATCTCTGTGACTGGAGAGAGGTCAAAAGCTATTAGAGGAGGGCGCTGCTGTACATATTTCTTTACGATAAAATGTAGCAAGAGCGTAAATCGGTCATCTCTGAGCCCATCCGTCAGAGAACATGGATGTGTCCTGTGGAACGTTTGTCTAGCCTAGCAAATGAAGATGACTCTCAGCACTCAGGTCAAATGAATGATTCAAATGATTAAAACGGTACAGTAGAGTCATCATTACACATAGACATGGTCTACTAAGGATTGGGAAAGGGTGGTAGTGGTACCTTTCTCCCCCACAAACGGCAGGGACCAGGTGAACACGTCCATGAAGTTGGGCAGCCAGTAGGGATGAGGGGAGCAGTTGAACTGCCTGATGTTCATCACGTTGTTCTCATACTTCAGTACTGCAGCTGTGGAGGGGAATGTAAACATGCATGTCACGTAAACATACAAATGTCTGCATCTACAAGGATACACACATACTACAAAAAACATAGTAGGTTTACAGAAAGAACACAGTAAGAAACATCCATCAGTGTGTGGAGCACATCACGCTGTACATCACTGAGGGATACATTCATCACGCTGCACATCACTGAGGGATACATTCATCACGCTGTACATCACTGAGGGATATATTCATCACGCTGTACATCACTGAGGGATACATTCATCACGCTGTACATCACTGAGGGATACATTCATCACGCTGTACATCACTGAGGGATACATTCATCACGCTGTACATCACTGAGGGATACATTCATCACGCTGTACATCACTGAGGGATACATTCATCACGCTGTGCATCACTGAGGGATACATTCATCACGCTGTACATCACTGAGGGATACATTCATCACGCTGTACATCACTGAGGGATACATTCATCACGCTGTACATCACGCTGTACATCACTGAGGGATACATTCATCACGCTGTACATCACTGAGGGATACATTCATCACGCTGTACATCACTGAGGGATACATTCATCACGCTGTACATCACTGAGGGATACAATCATCACGCTGTACATCACTGAGGGATACATTCATCACGCTGTACATCACTGAGGGATACATTCATCACGTTGTACATCACTGAGGGATACATTCATCACGCTGTACATCACTGAGGGATACATTCATCACGCTGTGCATCACTGAGGGATACATTCATCACGCTGTACATCACTGAGGGATACATTCATCACGCTGTACATCACTGAGGGATACATTCATCACGCTGTACATCACTGAGGGATACAATCATCACGCTGTACATCACTGAGGGATACATTCATCACGCTGTACATCACTGAGGGATACATTCATCACGTTGTACATCACTGAGGGATACATTCATCACGTTGTACATCACTGAGGGATACATTCATCACGCTGTACATCACTGAGGGATACATTCATCACACTGTACATCACTGAGGGATACATTCATCACGCTGTACATCACTGAGGGATACATTCATCACGTTGTACATCACTGAGGGATACATTCATCACGCTGTACATCACTGAGGGATACAATCATCACGCTGTACATCACTGAGGGATACATTCATCACGTTGTACATCACTGAGGGATACATTCATCACGTTGTACATCACTGAGGGATACATTCATCACGTTGTACATCACTGAGGGATACATTCATCACGTTGTACATCACTGAGGGATACATTCATCACGTTGTACATCACTGAGGGATACATTCATCACGTTGTACATCACTGAGGGATACATTCATCACGCTGTGCATCACGCTGTACATCACTGAGGGATACATTCATCACGCTGTACATCACTGAGGGATACATTCATCACGTTGTACATCATTAATGCCGTGGATTTCTCCATTTTGAGCCCACTCCTATATCAATGGCGCAGCATGCGTTATTTTGCTGCAAGCATATGCATGACAATGCGTTTGAAATCCTGTCCATTCCCGAGACGGCATTGTTTCTTCCCTCTCACACCAACGTTTCATGCCTCCAGTTGCGGACAGGAAACAGAGCGTAATGATGTGCTTCTTCTGCAGGCATATTCACAGTGACTGGAAGGACCAAAGAAGGTCATTTTGAAGACAACATTTTGAGAAGAAAAAAGCACGTCTTTGAATCAGCAGTGGTTGATGGGAGCTAGCTCTTGGATTATGACAGTGCTTTCCTATTTTACTTCCACTATATACAGAATAATCATGATATGAGTTTTGTTTCTTGACAAACAGATACTACAGGAAGGAACTTTTTTATTCAAAGAGGTAACACAATCCATGAAATCAAACAAATGATTTGTCTAAAAAAAACAATGAAGGACATCTAATAATCTATCAAATCACACCAAGAGCAGAGGTCTAATTACACACTGGCTGTTCAGAGTATCCTGAAGATAGTAGGCTGGAGCAACATTCATAGTCTTATGGGGGTGCACACCTTGATATGTGTATGTGTTTGTGTGTGAGAGAGACATTGACACAGTGAAAGAAACAGACCGCGACAGAGGAAGAGACAGAGATGGAGGCATAGTGACAGAATGAAAGAGAGAAACGGAACGAGAGAGAAACAGAGGCACAGGACAGATAAAAAGAAAGAGACAGAAAGAGGAAGAGAAAGGGACAGAGACAGAAAGAGGAAGAGAAAGGGACAGAGACAGAGGCAGAAAGAGGAAGAGAAATGGACAGACAGACAGAAAGAGGAAGAGAAAGGGACAGAGACAGAGACAGACAGAAAGAGGAAGAGACAGAAATAGGAAGATAAAGGGACAGAGACAGAAAGAGGAAGAGGAAGAGAAAGGGACAGAGACAGAAATAGGAAGAGAAAGGGACAGAGACAGAAATAGGAAGAGAAAGGGACAGAGACAGAGACAGACAGAAAGAGGAAGAGAAATGGACAGAGACAGACAGAAAGAGGAAGAGACAGAGACAGAGACAGACAGAAAGAGGAAGAGAAAGGGACAGAGACAGAAAGAGGAAGAGAATGGGACAGAGACAGACAGAAAGAGGAAGAGACAGAAATAGGAAGAGAAAGGGACAGAGACAGAAAGAGGAAGAGAATGGGACAGAGACAGACAGAAAGAGGAAGAGACAGAAATAGGAAGAGAAAGGGACAGAGACAGAAAGAGGAAGAGAAAGGGACAGAGACAGAAAGAGGAAGAGAAAGGGACAGAGACAGAGGCAGAAAGAGGAAGAGAAATGGACAGAGACAGACAGAAAGAGGAAGAGACAGAGACAGAGACAGACAGAAAGAGGAAGAGAAAGGGACAGAGACAGAAAGAGGAAGAGAATGGGACAGAGACAGACAGAAAGAGGAAGAGACAGAAATAGGAAGAGAAAGGGACAGAGACAGAAAGAGGAAGAGAAAGGGACAGAGACAGAAAGAGGAAGAGAAAGGGACAGAGACAGAGACAGAAATAGGAAGAGAAAGGGACAGAGACAGAAAGAGGAAGAGAAAGGGACAGAGACAGAGACAGAAAGAGGAAGAGAAAGGGACAGAGACAGAAATAGGAAGAGAAAGGGACAGAGACAGAGACAGAAAGAGGAAGAGAAAGGGACAGAGACAGAAATAGGAAGAGAAAGGGACAGAGACAGAGACAGAAAGAGGAAGAGAAATGGACAGAGACAGAGGCAGAAAGAGGAAGAGAAATGGACAGACAGACAGAAAGAGGAAGAGAAAGGGACAGAGACAGAGACAGACAGAAAGAGGAAGAGACAGAAATAGGAAAAGAAAGGGACAGAGACAGAAAGAGGAAGAGAAAGGGACAGAGACAGAGACAGAAAGAGGAAGAGAAAGGGACAGAGACAGAAATAGGAAGAGAAAGGGAGAGAGACAGAGACAGATATAGGAAGAGAAATGGACAGACAGAAAGAGGAAGAGAATGGGACAGAGACAGACAGAAAGAGGAAGAGACAGAAATAGGAAGAGAAAGGGACAGAGACAGAAAGAGGAAGAGAAAGGGACAGAGACAGAGGCAGAAAGAGGAAGAGAAATGGACAGAGACAGACAGAAAGAGGAAGAGACAGAGACAGACAGAAAGAGGAAGAGAAAGGGACAGAGACAGAAAGAGGAAGAGAATGGGACAGAGACAGACAGAAAGAGGAAGAGACAGAAATAGGAAGAGAAAGGGACAGAACAGAGAGAAGAGAAAGGGACAGAGACAGAGACAGAGGAAGAGAAGAGAAAGGGACAGAGACAGAGACAGAAATAGGAAGAGAAAGGGACAGAGACAGAAAGGAAGGAAGAGAACAGGGACAGAGACAGAGACAGAAAGAGGAAGAGAAATGGACAGAGACAGACAGAAAGAGGAAGAGACAGAGACAGAGACAGACAGAAAGAGGAAGAGAAATGGACAGAGACAGAAAGAGGAAGAGAATGGGACAGAGACAGAGACAGAGACAGACAGAAAGAGGAAGAGAAAGGGACAGAGACAGAAATAGGAAGAGAAAGGGACAGAGACAGAGGCAGAAAGAGGAAGAGAAATGGACAGAGACAGACAGAAAGAGGAAGAGAAAGGGACAGAGACAGAAAGAGGAAGAGACAGAAATAGGAAGAGAAAGGGACAGAGAAAGGGACAGAGACATAAATAGGAAGAGAAAGGGACAGAGACAGAGGAAGAGAAAGGGACAGAGAAAGGGACAGAGACATAAATAGGAAGAGAAAGGGACAGAGACGGAGGAAGAGAAAGGGACAGAGACAGAGACAGAGACAGAGGAAGAGAAAGGGACAGAGTCAGAGACAGAGACAGAGACAGAGGAAGAGAAAGGGACAGAGACAGAGACAGAGACAGAGGAAGAGAAAGAGACAGAGACAGAGACAGAGGAAGAGAAAGGGACAGAGACAGAGACAGAGACAGAGGAAGAGAAAGGGACAGAGTCAGAGACAGAAAGAGGAAGAGAAAGGGACAGAGACAGCGACAGAGGAAGAGAAAGGGACAGAGACAGAGACAGAGGAAGAGAAAGGGACAGAGTCAGAGACAGAGACAGAGACAGAAAGAGGAAGAGAAAGGGACAGAGACAGAGGAAGAGAAAGGGACAGAGACAGAGACAGAGGAAGAGAAAGGGACAGAGTCAGAGACAGAGACAGAAAGAGGAAGAGAAAGGGACAGAGACAGAAATAGAGACATACACAGAAAGAGACAGAGAGAAACAGTGGCACAGGACAGTGACAGAGAAAGGAGATGAGATGATCAAACATTAGTTGCCCCTCTCCAGCCCCAGAAGTGAAGTGCGGACACTGTTTCATCAGGAGATATAAAGTAACATGGAGATGGCCAGCCATACCGACAGTCCCTCCCACACTCTTACCATGGCTCACTATCCATCTCCATCAAGCCACACAATGAACAGCACCCACCAACACACATATGATCCAACATACATTCACTACGTATATACTGGTTCACATAGACTCATACGTTAACACTACAAATACATACCCTTATATATCAAATACAATACACAAAAAATATGGAGAAATATTCAGACCCCTTGACTTGTTCCACATTTTATTTCTGTCACGTGTGCTCCCTCTCCGCCTCTAGGTCACCAGGCTGCTCACAATGGCACACACCTGTCACCATCGTTACCCGCACCTACTCGACGTCAGACTCACCTGGACTCCATCACTTCCTTGATTACCTGCCCTATATATGTCACTCCGTTTGGTTCCTTCCCCAGGTGCCATTGTTTCATGTCTGCGTTGTTCAAGGTTCTGCTTTTGTACTATGTTCTGTGTATTTTATTGACACTCACTCCCTGAATTTGCTTCCAGACTCTCAGCGCACATCATTACAATTACATTACAGCCTTCTTCTAAAATTGATTACATAGATTTTTTTCCCCTCATCAATCGACACACAATACCCCATAATGACAAAGCAAAAACAGTTTTTTAGAAATGTTAGCTAATTTATTAAAATAAAATAAACAGAAATAACTTTATATAAGTATTCAGACCCTTTACACAGTACTTTGTTGAAGCTCCTTCGGCAGTGATTACAGCCTTGAGTCTTATGTATTATGCTACAAACTTGGCACACCTGTATTTGGGGAGTTTACTCCCATTCTTCTCTGCAGATCCTCTCAAGCTCTGTCAGGTTGGATGGGGAGCGTCGCCACACAGGTATTTTCAGGTCTCTCCAGAGATGTTCAAGTCTGGGCTCAGGCTGAGCCACTCAAGTACATAAAGAGACTTGTCCCGAAGCCACTCCTACGTTGTCTTGGCTGTGTGCTTAGGGTCGTTGTCCTGTTGGAAGGTGTACCTTTGCCCCAGTCTGAAGTCCTGAGCTCTCTTGAGCAGGTTTTCATCAAGGATCTCTTTCTACTTTGCTCCGTTCATCTTTGCCTTAATCCTGACTAGTCTCCCAATCCCTACCGCTGAAAAACACCCCCACAGCATGATGCTGCCACCACCATGCTTCAACGTAGGGATGGTGCAAGGTTTCTTCCAGACGTGACACTTGGCAATCAGGCCAAAGAGTTCAATCAAGGTTTCATCAGACCAGAGAATCTCGTTTCTCATGGTCTGAGAGACTTTAGGTGGATTTTGGATGTCATGTGCCTTTTCTGAGGAGTGGCTTCCATCTGGCCAATGAGCTCAATTTTGATTGGCTCAAACGCATTAGGAAGGAAAGAAATTCAACAAATTAACTTTCCCACAAATTATTATTTGGGAGAGCTTGGCTGGTGACACTTTCAGTGATTTATTTAGAATTCAAGGCACACTTAACCAGCATGGCTACCACAGCATTCTGCAGCGATACGCCATCCCATCTGGTTTGCGCTAAGTGGGACTAACTATTGTTTTTCAACAGGACAATTACCCAACACATCTCCAGGCTGTGTAAGGGCTATTTTGACCAAGAAGGAGAGTGATGGAGTGCTGCATCAGATAACCTGGCCTCCACAATCACCCAACCTCAACCCAATTGAGATGGTTTGGGATGAGTTGACCGCAGAGTGAAGGAAAAGCAGACAAGTGCTCAGCATATGTGGGAACTCCTTCAAGACTGTTGGAAAAGCATTCCAGGTGAAGCTGGTTGATAGAATGCCAAGAATGTGCAAAGCTGTCATCAAGGCAATGGGTGGCTACTTTGAAGAATATCAAATGTAAAATATATTTAGATTTGTTTAACACTTTTTTGCTTACTACATGATTCCATATGTGTTATTTCATAGTTTTGATGTCTTCACAATTAGTCTACAATGTAGAATGAGTAGGTGTCTCCAAACCCTTGACTGGTACTGTGTACAGTCAACATACGAGTAAAGTCAACATACGAGAATACCCCTAGAGTCTGCGAGAGCGGGGGCGGAAGATGACTCATCGGCTGACAACATGGTAACGACTGGACTGGTAACGACTACGAGTAATGAGAGCACAGCACAAGAGAACACCACAGCAACTGTCACAAGTTCTGCTGCAACAGTGGGCCACAAACAGATGCAGGTATGTGTCTGTGGTTGGAGGAAAGTTACATCACACCATGGGTTGAGGATCCACCAGGGGAAGAAGGGGTGTTTGGGTAAAGAGAGACAGAGAACTCGCATTGATTACTTTCTGTGAAAGCGATCAAATCAGTCGAATGAAGCACAGCAACTGGACGCAAACCATAGTTTGCAGTGCATCAGTACCACTGTCATGGAGGACGTAAACTCAAGCAAAGAAATAGCAACTGAG
The DNA here is from genome assembly GCF_021184085.1 of Oncorhynchus gorbuscha. Taxonomy (NCBI): domain Eukaryota; kingdom Metazoa; phylum Chordata; class Actinopteri; order Salmoniformes; family Salmonidae; genus Oncorhynchus; species Oncorhynchus gorbuscha. The sequence goes on from NC_060192.1 coordinate 28,824,832, forward strand.
GTGGAACCAACAACAGGAGTGGAACTCACCCAGCCTCCTAGACCTGCAGTCGAGAGGAGACTACCAGGGCACAGACCGTATGTGAAGTGGCCTGGCGCCAGTGACAAGAAGTTGTGGGAAACGTGAATACTGACCTTACCTTGACCCTCGAGAAACTTCGAGGCACAGTGGAGAAGAAGTTGGAGAGGATGGGGGACATCATCTATGAGTACGGGACAGAAAGATTTGGAGTGGAAGAGGCAAAAGGCGGGAGAAAGGTTCCAACCCCACCAGTTTCTAGGAGGCAACAAGAAATCAAGCGCCTCGTTCAAGAAAGGCGGCAGCTTAAGAAACCGTGGAAGAAGGCCTCGGAAGTGGAAAAGGAGGGCATAGAGGCACTTCAGGCTGACATCAAAACCCGGTTGGCATCCCTCTGTAGAGCAGAGAACCTACGGAAACGCAGAAGGAAGAAAGAACAAACTAGAACTCGATTCTATAAAGATCCCTTCAAGTTCCTCAAAAGTGGAAAAAGTGGAGCTCTAAAAACAACAAAGAAAGACCTAGAGGAGCACCTGAGAACAACAAACTTTGACTCAAAGCGACATGAACATCTGGCCATCCCATCAGATATCCCACCCATTGAACCCCCGGAACATCATATTGAGACCAGCCCTCCGACATGGAAAGTGGAGCTCTAAAAACAACAAAGAAAGACCTAGAGGAGCACCTGAGAACAACAAACTTTGACTCAAAGCGACATGAACATCTGGCCATCCCATCAGATATCCCACCCATTGAACCCCCGGAACATCATATTGAGACCAGCCCTCCGACATGGAAAACACAGTGGAAAACACAGTTCGACGGGCAAGAACAGCATCAGCCCCGGGGCCAAATGGAGTCCCGTACAAAGTGTATAAGAACGCACCAGACGTCCTGAGGTTCCTCTGGAGGCTTATGAGAACAGCTTGGCAGAAGAAGATAATACCCAAAGTGTGGCGTAGGGCAGGCGGGGTCCTGATCCCTAAGGAGAAGGATGCAGTGAACATCAGCCAATTCCGCCCAATCTCCTTACTGAATGTCGAGGGTAAAATCTTCTTTAGGGTCATTGCCCAGAGGATGGCCGAGTACCTGCAAAGGAATGCGTACGTCGATACATCTGTACAGAAGGCAGGAATATCAGGGTTCTCTGGCTGCTTGGAACATTCCAGCATAATCTGGCACCAGATCCAAATGGCCAAGGTGGAGAAAAGGGACCTCCATGTAGTCTTCCTCGACCTTGCCAATGCATTTGGCTCTGTGCCCCATGAACTCCTGTGGTCTGCCTTCAGATTTTTCCACATACCGGACACCATCACAAACCTGTTGAAGTCGTACTTCCAGGATCTGCAGTTCTGCTTCACCACCTCAGAGTTCACCACCTCATGGCAGTGCCTGAATGTAGGTATAATGGCGGGATGTACCATTTCTCCGTTGGCATTCACAATGACAATGGAGGTTATCATCAGATCCTCAAAATGGGTTGCTGGTGGACAGCGGGTCGACTCTGGTTTCCGCCTCCCTCCACTCAGAGCCTACATGGACGACATTACAACATTGACCACCACTGTCCCATGCACCAGGAGACTGCTCAGAAAACTTGAGGAGAACATCAGCTGGGCCCATATGAAGATTAAACCATCCAAGTCACGCAGCATCTCGATTGTGAAGGGAGTACTCTCTGACCTGAAATTCTTCATCGGAGATGACCAAATCCCAACAGTGTCTGAGCAGCCGGTAAAAAGCCTTGGAAGGTGGTATGATGCAAGCCTGAAGGACAAAGACCAGGTGCAACAGCTGCGCAAAGACATCAGTAGTAGCCTACAGTCCATCAACAACACCCAGCTACCTGGAAAGTTAAAGGACTGGTGTCTGCAGTTTGGTCTCCTACCCCGGGTGTTGTGGCCCTTAGCACTGTATGAGGTTCCAATCTCAACAGTGGAGAAGATGGAAAGAGGAGTCACAGGCTACTTAAAGAAGTGGCTCGGAGTTCCACGATGCCTTACCACCATAGGCCTCTATGGAGATGGTGTCCTCAAGCTGCCCCTCACCAGTCTAACAGAGGAATTCAAGTGTGCAAAAACCAGGCTCCAGATGACACTGAATGAATCTCGAGACCCAGCGGTGAGCAACAACGCGCCGACCTTGGCAACTGGGCGCAAATGGAGGCCAGGAAAAGCAGTCCAGGAGGCAACAGCAGCCCTCAGACATGCTGACATTGTGGGTCATGTTCAGCAAGGGAGAGGAGGCCTTGGGCTAACTAGCCGTGCTGCTTGGAGTAAGGCCACTGCACCAGAGCGGCGTAAGATGGTAGTGCAGGAAGTACGCCATCAGGAGGAGGCTGCAAGGTGGGCCAAGGCAGTCTCTCTTGCCAAACAGGGACCTTGGACTCGATGGGACAGTGTGGAGAAGAGGAAGATCAGCTGGAAGGATCTGTGGGCCATGGAAGCGAGGCGGTTGAGCTTTTCCATCAGAGCAACATATGACGTCCTTCCAACACCAGTTAATCTTCACCAATGGTATGGTGAATATCCGGACTGTGCCCTCTGTTCCATGCCAGCCAACCTCAGGCACATTCTCACAGGGTGTAAAACAAGCCTCACCCAAGGATGCTACACTTGGCGTCACAACCAAGTCCTTAAAAACCTTGCGTCCGCCCTGGAGGACAAGCGAGCTGCCACCAACTCCCTACCACCCACAGCAGCATCACACTCCTTACGGACAAACTTTGTCCACGAAGGGGCTAAACCACCGAAGAGCGGCTCTACACCATTAGAGCGAGACCAGCTGCGCTTGGCCCGCGACTGGAAAATGCTAGCTGACATTGGTCGGCAACTTGTGTTTCCTCCGGAGATCGCAACCACCACCCTAAGACCTGACATGGTGCTCTGGTCCCGTTCACTCAATAAGGTCTTCATCATTGAGCTCACAGTACCCTGGGACAACTCAGTAGATGAGGCTTATGAGCGAAAACATCTGCGCTATGCTGATCTAGCTGCCGAAGCACGGCATCATGGCTGGAACACAGAAGTCCGACCAGTGGAGGTGGGCTGCAGAGGTTTTGTGGCAACATCTACAACCAGACTGCTTAGAGACCTGGGAATTAAGGGCCAGAGCCAGCGTTCGGCAATCAAAGCTGTATCAGAGGCGGCAGAAGGCAGCAGTCAGTGGCTCTGGATGAAGAGGAAAGACCCCAGCTGGGCCCCGAAGTGAGAGGGCCAGGAGGTATGCGGTCAACAATGCTTGACTCAGGGAGGAGGACGCCCCTGCCATGCATAGTCCCATGGGATGTTGGCTATCAACAACAAGGCAACTCCTATGACTAAATGGGAATGGGACGCAAGCGTAGGATTGATCACCCTGTCACTGGCCGCCTTTGGGGAGGGTGTATAGTCTGAAAGGCCGAAACACTCTAGGAACCAAAGGTACACTACTGACAATGCGCTCCCCAAATTTCACCACGCTCACTGTTCATTAACTCTTGGAAGTGCTTGCACAAAGGATAGTAACATCTCATGCCGTGTTCTTGGAATCTGAGTAGGTGTCTCCAAACCCTTGACTAGTACTGTGTACAGTTTAATTAGGTGTCTCCAAACCATTGACTGGTACTGTGTACAGTTTGATTAGGTGTCTCCAAACCTTTGACTGGTACTGTGTACAGTTTAATTAGGTGTCTCCAAACCATTGACTGGTACTGTGTACAGTTTAATTAGGTGTCTCCAAACCATTGACTGGTACTGTGTACAGTTTAATTAGACTGGTACTGTGTACAGTTTAAGTAGGTGTCTCCAAACCATTGACTGGTACTGTGTACAGTTTAATTAGGTGTCTCCAAACCATTGACTGGTACTGTGTACAGTTTAATTAGGTGTCTCCAAACCCTTGACTGGTACTGTGTACAGTTTAATTAGGTGTCTCCAAACCCTTGACTGGTACTGTGTACAGTTTGAGTAGGTGTCTCCAAACCCTTGACTAGTACTGTGTACAGTTTGAGTAGGTGTCTCCAAACCCTTGACTAGTACTGTGTACAGTTTGAGTAGGTGTCTCCAAACCCTTGACTAGTACTGTGTACAGTTTGAGTAGGTGTCTCCAAACCCTTGACTAGTACTGTGTACAGTTTGAGTAGGTGTCTCCAAACCCTTGACTAGTACTGTGTACAGTTTGAGTAGGTGTCTCCAAACCCTTGACTGGTACTGTGTACAGTTTGAGTAGGTGTCTCCAAACCCTTGACTGGTAATGTGTACAGTTTGAGTAGGTGTCTCCAAACCCTTGACTGGTACTGTGTACAGTTTGAGTAGGTGTCTCCAAACCCTTGACTGGTACTGTGTACAGTTTGAGTAGGTGTCTCCAAACCCTTGACTGGTACTGTGTACAGTTTGAGTAGGTGTCTCCAAACCCTTGACTGGTACTGTGTACAGTTGAAGTCGGAAGTTTACATAAACTTAGGTTGGAGTCATTAAAACCCGTTTTTCAACCACTCCACACATTTCTTGTTAACAAACTATAGTTTTAGCAAGTAGGTTAGGATATCTACTTTGTGCATGACACAAGAAACTTTTCCAACAATTGTTAACAAAAAAATGATTTCACTTATAATTCACTGTATCACAATTCCAGTGGTCAGAAATTGACATACACTAAGTTGACTGTACTTTTAAACAGCTTGGAAAATTCCACAAAATTATGTCATGGCTTTAGAAGCTTCTGATAGGCTGATTGACATCATTTGAGTCAATTGGAGGTGTATCTATGGATGTATTTCATGGCCTACCTTCAAACTCCGTGCCTCTTTGCTTGACATCATGGGAAAATCAAAAGAAGACCTCAGAAAAATAATTGTAGACCTCCACAAGTCTGGTTCATCCTTGGGAGCAATTTCCAAATGCCTGAAGGTACCACATTCATCTGTACAAACAATAGTACGCAAGTATAAACACCATGGGACCATGTAGCTTTCAAACCGCTCAGGAAGGCTGTACTCTGGTGCAAATCAATCCCAGAACAACTGCAAAGGACCTTGTGAAGATACTGGAGGAAACAGGTACAAACGTATCTATATCCACAGTAAAACAAGTCCTATATCGACATAACCTGAAAGGCAGCTGAGCAAGGAAGAAGCCACTGCTCCAAAACCGCCATAAAAAAGCAAGACTACGGTTTGCAACTGCACATGGGGACAGAGATCATACTTTTTGGAGAAATGTCCGCTTGTCTGATGAAACAAAAATAGAACTCTTCGGCCATAATGACCATCGTAATGTTTGGAGGAAAATGGGGACGCTTGCAAGCCGAAGAACACCATCCCAACTGTGAAGGACAAGGGTGGCAGCATCATGATGTGGGGGTGCTTTGCTGCAGGAAGGACTGGTGCACTTCACAAAATAGATGGCATCATGAGGTAGGAAATTTACGTGGATATATTGAAGCAACATCTCAAGACATGAGTCAGAAAGTTAAAGCTTGGTCGCAAATGGGTCTTCCAAATGGACAATGACCCCAAGTGTACTTCCAAAGTTGTGGTAAAATGTTTTAAGGACAACAAAGTCAAGATATTGGAGTGGCCATCACAAAGCCCTGACCTCAATCCAATAGAAAATTTGTTTGGCAGATCTGAGGAAGTGTGTGCGAGCAAGGAGGCCTACAAACCTGACTCAGTTACACCAGCTCTGTCAGGAGGAATGGGCCAAAATTCACCCAACTTATTGTAGGAAGCTTGTGGAAGGTTACCCGAAAAATTTGACCCAAGTTAAACAATTTAAAGGCAATGCTACCAAATACTAATTCAGTGTATGTAAATGTCTGACCCACTGGAAATGTGATGAAAGAAATAAAAGCTGAAATACATCATTCTCTCTACTATTATTCTGACATTTCACATTATTAAAATAAAGTGGTGATCCTAACTGACATAAAACAGGGAATTTTTACCAGGATTAAATGTCAGGAATTGTGATAAACTGAGATTAAATGTATATGTATGTATATAAAAACTCCACAAATACATGGAATAGACAGACTGACCTTTGTTGTTGTAAACGTCAAGGTAGTTTGGCGCTGAGAAGATAGTGATGAGGGAGGGAAAGCCGGTGGTTTGGCTCTTCCGGTACATGCGGTAGCTATAAGACAGCACAGATAGAGAGGGGGACGGGTTTTCAGGTTCATCATCTGGATGAATCATGAATCGTATTAAAGCTAAAAGTGTTTGTAAGAGAGAGAAAGAAGAAGATTTAAAGAGAGAGAGAAAGATGTGGTGTTGGTACATACCCAGCATCTTGTGCTTCATGTGCTCGGATGACTGATAATAAGTTATTGTTCTGTAGGAACTCACATACAGCTGGATAACTGCACGGCAGAAGAAGGAGAAAAGGTTTTGGGGATGGCATATCTAAATTCACACTGTTTGAGACATATAACAGAGCAACACAGCTAGCACTGACCTATGTAACCAAACAAAATGCAGAATACATACTGTAAGTATTGTGTAACAGAGCATATCTGAATACACAGTGGAAAAACACTATATGACTATAGTCACGAAACAGAGAATACAATATGATACTCCTGGTCCAGCCACAGACTAGAACATTGACATTGTCCTACGACACAACAAAACAGTTCAGAGCATCAGCAGGCGTCAGTCAGTGTGTTGTTATCAGAGCACTGCTCAATATGATGTAAGTCAGAACAGCCCAGCCCATCCCATCACAGGCCAACCCAGCCCAGCCCATCCCAGGTCAACCTAGCCCATCCCAGGTCAACCCAGCCCAGCCCAGCCCATCCCAGGCCAACCTAGCCCATCCCAGGTCAACCCAGCCCAGCCCATCCCAGCCTAGCCCAGCCCATCCCAGGTCAACCCAGCCCATCCCAGCCTAGCCCAGCACATCCCAGGTCAACCCAGCCCATCCCAGCCCAGCCCATCCCAGGCCTACCTAGCACATCCCAGGTCAACCCAGCCCAGCCCATCCCAGGCCTACCTAGCACATCCCAGGTCAACCCAGCTCAGCCCATCCCAAGCCAACCCAGCTCATCCCAGCCCATCCCAGCCCAGCCCATCACATCACACAGCTCCCAGTTCGCCCGAAAGCAACCTAATACCACTCACTGGCTCAAAAACACAACAAACCATGTCAGCTATTATTTGACTGCTAACTGGCTGTCAGTTCTACCCTGACAGGTAATGTGAGATTTTTTGCAACATTTCCCCATCCTTTAAGCCAACTGTTAGCAAGATGGACGGTTTGACAGCATTGTTCCTCCGCCTCTCTCTTCTCCCTCGACACAGATCACTCCTTCCCTTCCATCTCTCTTCCTATCACGTGCTCTAGTTTGGGCTGGAGGAGTGGGTTGTCATAGCAACAGCTCATTGCAGAGCCCCAGGGGAATTGTGGGATAGATGGCAATGTTGAGCTGATACCGGCCCCTGCCCGGACTCTTGTTTTACACCCACGATGCATTTCAACCGCCTGGTTTGGAGTAGGAGGTTCCTATGCACATGTCTACTCCTCCTCTCATCTCCTCTACATCCCTCTCCTTCAACCTCACAACCCCCACCAGCAGTCTAATGTCTAATGTATCACCCCTCTGTATGTAACTCTGTCCTGCTGATTCAGACAGAGATACAGTTTTAGCTTCAGCTTGATTCCATTCCGATTCCTGAAGGTCTGAATGTGTATACGGTCATATAATCGTATAGTCTATTTTGTGAGATGATGAACAGAAAAAAGAGAGACTATGATCGCCATAATTAAAACATGCACATTTCTGTTAAATTATCAGATTCATAAAATGACAGGATAACAAAGGTTATGAAAAAATGGTATGCACATGCTGACGACTCAAGCTCACATATTGATCGGCCCGAATGTGCATAGTTTTTTAATCCATGGCTCAGTGGGTCAGAGGAGGGGGTCTTCTCATATCTGTGTCAGATTTGGCACCTGGGGCGTTTCTCTGAACCTGTGTATTGGTAAAACTTTCAGGTGCTGAAACCTTAGGGTTACAGAGTGACTGATGAGAATCATTACAGAGACTTTCCCTGAAGAAAACATTAGAACCCCTCACTGACAAACCAGGCCATAAGCCTTTTCACCTCATCATATCAAAACAAGCTCAGTCCATCACCTAGCAACAAGGATGCTGGGTGAAACTACATAAAGTGTTTTGTTGCTGTCTGATAGTTCCCTTAATGTATTACTGTGGTCAGTCAGAATGAGACAGCACACATAAACACACAAAGCCTTTTAAACATGGACATAAGCCAGCTGGGATCCATCCACACCACCTACTATCACCAGGGATACCATAGTCCCCCTCACAAACTGACTGGCCAACGCCCTGAGAGGTGCACTTGTTTCTGTGTGTAAATGCATCTAATGATGATGTGTTAATATTGGTGTCACAAATCTATTATTTGTACATTTATTTATAAACAAATATAGTTATTTGTTACATTTGACTGTGTAAAACTGTAAAACCTAGCAGTGCTACTTATTTCTCTGAGAGAGAGCCGGGTATATAACATTTTTGTAAAAAAAAAATGAGTATTTGTCTCTCTGAAATGAAACCATCAAGTGATAGATTTGAAACAAATACAGGTCTGTCATTGAACAGCCCCATGCCTTTATTAGACCAACAATAAAACCTCATTTACCAACATTTCTGAAAATGGATATAGCGTTTTGGAATGAAACTCTTCAATTTCAAAACTGCTGATGCACTACCAAATTTAGAAATTGCACATTGTGTATTATATTTTTTGCGTGTGTACTTTTGACCTCTTTTTCGTGATATCCAATTGGTAGTTACAATCTTGTCCCATCGCTGCAAATCCCTTACGGACTCGGGAGTGGTGAAGGTTGAGAGCCATTCGTCCTCAGAAATACGACCTTGCCAAGCCGTACTGCTTCTTGACACACTGCACGCATAACCCTTAAGCCAGTCGCATCAATGTGTCGCAGGAAACACCATACACCTGGCGACTGAGGTGCATGCGCCCGGCCCACCACAAGAGTCGCTACAACGCGATGGGACAAGGACATCCTTGCCGTCCAAACCCTCCCCTAACCCGGTCAGCACTGGCCCAATTGTGTGCCGCCTCACAGGTCTCCCGGTCACGGCCGGCTGCGACACAGCCCGGAATCAAACTCGTTTCTGTAGTGACACCTCAATACTGCGATGTAATGCCTTAGACCGCTGTGCCACTCTCAAAACTAATTTGAGACCCAGATTGAGTTTCTTTTTTGGGTGCCCCCTAGTGGTCGTGGAGGGTATTAGTCTACCCGCAGTAGTATACCCGCAGTAGTCTGTAGTCTGTGTATAGGCAGGTTGAGGTTGAGCTGACCCATCCCTTCCTGCCACCAACCCCTCTACCCCTCCCCTCAGCCACTGCCATCCACAGCCCATCAAAGTTTCGTCAGCGTGTTAAATATTTAAGTGTGAGAAGGTTTACTCAGGAAAGAAAAGCAAACAATAGAATAACATTCGCGCCCTGAGCTCCTGGAGAGCCTATTGTATGAAGTCCATAGATCCAGGGCTTTCCGCCCAAATTCCCTCTGCACCCAGAATGTAGGTCAGAGCAGCGGCTGCATCTCACACAGACATGACATATGATGCCACACACTATGGCTTATAGGATACAGAGCAGAGGCAACACAGATATGTGGTGTGTATTTATGTGCTGTATATCTGTGTGTCTGTACAATGTGTGTGTGTGTGTGTGTGTATCTGTGTGTGAGATAGGATTTATTCCTTTTGGTTTGGAGGTATAGATGTAAGATATTCATTTGAGCCAGTTTGCTACAGCAGGAGAATAATCCTGAAGCAACAGGAAATGTGAATTATTATGTGCATTGTAATTAATATACATTTTTGTAGTAGATGATACATTTTTCCTTAGTGCAAATCAAGTCTGACATTTTAAAGTGGAAATGGCAAACTTTAGAAGAAGTTTTAAACCTGCAATGCACAAAAACGTGAACTTCCAGCTGTGCAGGAAAATTCTCAACAACAAAAGAGTGATCAAATTAAGATCCTACACCTGTAATTGTTTGGACAACAGCTCCAGACGGTGGTACCTGATGGCTCTAAAACATGAGGAACAGTAATGAGAGAAAGGGTTGAGGTGGAGAGAGAGCTGACCTGTAGAAGTAGGAGCAGCCTCGGACTGTGTTGTGGCTGAAGAACTCCTGGGTCTTCTCGTTGCCAAAGTCCTCCAGAGGATCAGACCACAGAAGGTCACACATGGGCCCAAACGCTGGAGGCTCCTTGAACCGGTCTATCTACAGCAGAGAGAAACATGCTGAATTCAGACACAAGCAAATACACACATTTTCAAACACAAACATGCACACACACACACTCACATGCAGGTTGGCAGACACACACACACACACACACACACACACACACACACACACACACACACACACACACACACACACACACACACACACACACACACA